>NW_026911216.1:0-24216 GCF_963692335.1 Osmerus eperlanus | reverse complement strand
GCATCGAAGCCTCAGTAATAAAATCCCAGATGATGATAACACAATGGGGGAAATATTGCCGGGTTTGCGCTGTATAATACCGGGCGTGTCGCTGTGTCCCTTTCTCATCAGAACCTGATCCTTACTGTTCTGGGAATCGGAGCAGTGTTCTCGGTCCTCTTCCACCTGGGTACTCGTGAGCAGCACCGTCGGCTGCAGGACACGGGCTCTGACGATGGGGCGAGCCAGCCTCTCACCGCTAGCTCTGAGAAGAACGCCACGCCCAGACCCCTGCTGCAGTGGAAACACTGGCTGAGAGAGCCTTCCTTTTACCAGGTGAGACCCATCTGATGCCTGTGCACACCAGGTGAGACTCATCTGATTCATGTGCACACCAGGTGAACCTCATCTGATTCCTGTGCACACCAGGTGAGTCTCATCTGATACCTGTGCACACCAGGTGAGACTCATCTGATTCCTGTGCACACCAGGTGAGACTCATCTGATACCTGTGCACACCAGGTGAACCTCATCTGATACCTGTGCACACCAGGTGAGTCTCATCTGATACCTGTGCACACCAGGTGAACCTCATCTGATTCCTGTGCACACCAGGTGAGACTCATCTGATACCTGTGCACACCAGGTGAGACTCATCTGATACCTGTGCACACCAGGTGAACCTCATCTGATACCTGTGCACACCAGGTGAGTCTCATCTGATACCTGTGCACACCAGGTGAGACTCATCTGATACCTGTGCACACCAGGTGAGACTAATCTGATACCTGTGCACACCAGGTGAGACTAATCTGATACCTGTGCACACCAGGTGAGACTAATCTGATACCTGTGCACACCAGGTGAGACTAATCTGATACCTGTGCACACCAGGTGAGCCTCGCATGGTACCTGTGCACACCTGGTGAGCCTCTCATGGTACCTGTGTGCATGAGACACACCAGACGTGCGTTCAGGATGACAAACGTTAGTTAACGTTTGCCAACCTATTCAAACTTTTTTTCTTCCACGAACGCTAGCTAATGTTAGCTAACAGTTTGAAACGGTAGTGCCTGGCGAACAAAAATGGCTGCTGATGGGGGAAACTAAAGTTGACATTTGACTGTTATCATACACTTTAATCAATGTAATATTTGTTCTTACCTTTAAAAATAAATAGCAGGTAAGCAACGAATCAGCTAGCCGACCGAAGTCGCATCCATTTGTATTAAAAAGGCGTTGGTGGTGAACTAAACGGTTCATTTAAAATCATTCAACAGTAACCGTTTGCTGCAAATATAGTTCACCGCAAAACTTTTGTCTTGAACGCACGTCAGGTAAGACCCGCCTCAGTAAAATATTTATTATTATACGTACCTGTATGCATGTACACACCAGGTGAGACCCACCTGCTTTATGCACACACATAACCACACCAAGGAAAGTGCAGCTGATTCCTGTGCACGCGTTCCACTCTCGGTTAGACTTAGACAACATTTGCATGACCCCTGTTTCCCCCCTGACCCCTGACCCCTGACCCCTTTACCCACTTCCAGGTCACCATTCTGTACGTGTGCACGCGGCTGATAGTCAACCTGTCCCAGACCTACATATCCATGTTCCTCCTTAACTCTCTGCTGCTGCCAAGGTGAGGTATCGTAGCGAGGTTTTTGCAGTCATGACCACAGCTTCAGGGTCTGTATGTCCACGGCTGAATGATGGAATGTGAACTATTATCGGCCAGGGTGCGTGGCAACCGGGCAGTAGTGATTATAATTGAAGTACAGCCTGCGCACCCAAACTCAAGATAATTCTTTATTACTATTAAACGACGTTTCCTCCCTTAGTGGAGGTCAAACTGGAACTGGTAGAATGACATTGAGTTGGGTTGTGCAGGTTCTACTGTTATTATGAATGATGGAAGGAACAGATCTGTTTTCCTCCACAGAAATACATCGCCATCATCCCGCTGGTGATGTGCCTCAGTGGGGTCCCCTCCACGCTGGTGATGAAGCCAGTCAGCAGGTGGATTGGCATCCCTGTGAGTAGCCTCGTCCGTGAGGCCTGTAACCTCGTCCGTCAGGCCCATAACCTCGTCCATCAGGCCCATAGACTCGTCCGTACCCTTTGGGTTCTCTGGGCCTGTGCACTGATGACGCTGACATGAGATAAGTCGGTCTGAATTTTGGGTATGTGAAAATATAGCCAGCATTCTGTTACGGCTTCAGACAAAAAAATTACTGCGTGTGTCGACGTAGCTCCAATTGGCCATTTCAGCCACCTCAACCACACTGACCAATAGCATAATGCGGGCTAATGCGCTCACTTAGCACTTTATTAGGAACACCTACTTATTCATGCGATTATCTAATCAGCCAATCATCTGGCTGCAGTGCAATGTATAAAATCATGTAGAAATGTGTCAGGAGGTTCAGTTAATGTTCACCCTCAGAATGGGGACAAGATTTTGACTTTGACCTTGGAATGATTGTTGGTGCCAGACAGGGTGGTTTGAGTATCTCCGAAACGGCTGATCTCCTGGGATTTTCATGCACCCTATTCTCGAGTTTGCAAAGAGTGGTGTGAAAAACAACAAAAAAAATCCAGTCGTTCTGCGGACAGAAACGTCTTGTTAATGAGAGAGGTCCAGACGTCCAGAGAGAATGGCCAGAATGGTCAAAGCTAACAGGAAGGTGACAATAGCACAAATAACCACACATTACAACAGTGCATATATTCTATAAAATATAAACATAAATATATAAAACATTTACGTAGCCAACAGAGAAACTTTTTTTAATGTGTTCGATGGAAGTGCTCAAAATTATATTGAAATGAACAACATAATCATATATTAAGTCATATATTCTTTGCATATCCACTTCACTTTTCTGACATTTCCAGTCAGAATGTATTGATTCTATTTCTGCATACATGTACACACCAGGCACAGAAGTCACAGGATTTGAAAGTAAATACTATGCTAATCTGTGCAAAATGGTGTGTACTTATTGTATTTTTTATCTTTCATTTTTATTTAACCTTTATTTTTACTTTACTTTACTTTATTTTTACATTACATTACATATTTAACCAGGCGAGTCCCATTGAGATTACAAGATCTATTTTTTGTTGGAGCCCTGGCCAAGATAGCAGCAATATAGTGTTGCAAGCAACATAAAAGCAACATTAAAAACGTACAGTAAAATATACAGTTGAAGCTAACAATCAAATGCCTAAATGGCAAACAAGAGGAAACAGAATCTAGCTAACAGAAGGAAGCAATTACAAATTCTGTTTGTTCAAGCATCTATATATGTATTTTCACAAGTGAACCTGTCAGTCCTGCCCATGCTGACCAAGGCCTAGTACAAGAGGACCACATTGGAAATAAATGAATTGTGTTTGATTTCCTCAATAATGTTACAATGTACACAGTTGTTGCCTAAGTGCTAGTAACACTAGGTACTGTATATGTTAAAATATGTCACCAAAAATCAATCAATCAACCAACCTCTCCCTCTGATAGATGACCTATTTTATTGGCCTCTTGCTCATCAATGGATTTTCCTACTGGATCCTCGTGGACCAGCAGATAGGCCAGGAGGGGGTCTTTGGGCCCGCGGTACTTCTGGGGGCCGGATCAGCCATCATTCTGGTGATGTCATCATCCATGACTGCGGAGCTCATCGGGGATCAAACGGTAGGCACTTCCTGTCTGTGTTAGCACTTCCTGTCTGTGTTAGCACTTCCCGTCTGTGTTAGCACTTCCTGTCTGTGTTAGCACTTCCAATCTGTGACTATGGGCTCCTTCAGACATGGATGAAAGGATGAAATTTCAGGATCTAACAATGAGATTTGTGATGCTGTACCTGCCTCTAAAGCTTATAACAAGAGAATAATTGACTCAAAACACTCTCCTGGATATGCAGTAAAGGTTTGCCAAATGATGATTGGATGACTATGCACTGAGAAAAATGGTGGAGTCCTGTAATATTGTCCAAAATCAGGTTTTGAGAAAATCGACTTCAAAGATAGAAATGGTAAATAACTATACTAATTTCAACATACACATGGCGTACACATTCAGAAAGTGGTATTATCATGAAATTTGAATATTTGAGGGATGTTTAGGTAAGGTGGTTGGTTAGGCTGGTTATTTACTGAGTAATAAAATGTTCAAGTACTTCAGATGAAAGAAAGCTTTACTGTCTTTACTGTGCATTCAGCATTTCACTGCGGTATTTGTATTGCAGATTGGTCCTTTGTGAAGTAAAACTTGTAGTCTGATATTCAGGTTAACAACAACTTATTAATATCGCAAAAATAGTCTTTAATTACAGTATCCAGCATACCGGGTAAAAGCAAGGCAGTTCAATTACAAAATCACGTTTGAAAGGAATGAGCTTTTATGCCCCAAACCTCCTGAAGTAAAATGCAGGTACTTGTCCCTGATTGGGTGACAGGCAGACGAATAGACATTAAACCAAATGGTCATTGTCAGCAAAGCAGACAGTGAACCCCCTTGATCATTCAGTATGGGCTTCCTAACCCCCCTTAATCATTTAGTACGACTGAGGTGTTAAGGCCCGGACACACCAAACCGACGGTCGGGCGCGGAGCGCCAACAAAGATCGCCTCCCGTCGATACGCGTCGTTAATGTTGCCTGTGCCGAACACACCGCAACGACGGTCCGCCGACGGCCCAGTTGCACGTACGTTCTGCGCCTGCGTGAGAGGTAATAACTCTCCACACCAGCAGGTGGCAGTAGTCTGTATTTGTCTTTCAAAAAATGGAAACCGGAAGACCGGGGAATGCGTTTGCATTGCGTTGGACCTAGAAGCAGCCATTGTCTCGCTCACAACAAACAGTTTGCAGCAATTTCCTTGTTCTCTCGCTATTTAGTAATACTAATCGAAAATTATGTCTGGTAGTGATAGTAACTTTGGAATGGCTTGCTTTCGTCGCTTCCGTTTCTCTTCTCGTGCACTGATTCGCTAGCTGGACAGCCAATCAGAGAGCTCTCTCTCATCGACGGCTCCGGGGTTCCGACGCCGATTCAACATGTTGAATCGGCGTCGGAGCCCTCCAAAACACGGCGACGGAGTGTCGGCGTGCGGGACACACCGGAAAGACTCGGCCGACAGGGCGCCACCGACGTCCGACGGCCGACCATCGGTTTGGTGTGTCCGGGCCTTTAGGTGACCATCCAAGAAAAATGAAGCAGGAATTGTATTCTTCCCTACAGCGTAGACTCAGTAAATACTCGCTGACAGTATGTCGACTATAAGTACCCGTTCAATATCCTGGTCTGACGTATGACCATGGTCATGGGTTGGCCCAGTATCGTGTTGTGTGTAGCCAAAATCTTCTTGAGAATAGACAGAAGGTCTGATCTTGTCAGTAATGCTCAGCAGTGGGACACTTTATCGGTGGTTCAGGGTCACTGGAGTAGAGGACGAGTGGGGGTGTTTGGAGAAGAGGGGGTAGGTACCAGCAGTGATAGTGACATAGTTTCTGGCCAGTGGATCAGTTTGATGGTGAATGGTATAACCCATGGTCTTTCTCGGCCTAGCACAGATATTTTGGCATGGCTGCTGGGCCGTGGAGCAGTTTGGTGTTGGACGGTATCAGCGAGTATGTCACTCAGTTTACACAGTTTAGGGGTTTGGGAGAGGAGGGGGAACACTGCGTCTGGGGAGCCTGCTGGTGCCATGAATTTAGGATGCTGTAAAATACATTAAATGAGCACTTTATTAGGTCTTTATTAGACTTATCTTTTGACTTATTAAGCCTTCTGCTGCTGTAGCCTGTCCACTTAGAGGTTTGACGCATTGTGTGTTCAGAGATGCTCTTCTGCATGCAAATGTTGTGATGCGTGGTTATTTGCATTACTGTCACCTTCCTGTGAGCTTTGACCAGTCTGGTCCTTCTCCTCTGACCTCTTGTTCTGAACACATGCAGAGGAGAACACATGAGTTCCGGTATGAGTCTCAACTGGTGTGTGCACAGAATTCCTGGATGGAATGAGGAGCTCTGTGGTGCTCTTTCAGTAAGTTTGTCCTCCATGTATCTTCTGATTGCCAGCAAAGTGGGGCCTTTGTTTATGGGGCAATGAGCTTCACGGAGAAGGTGGCCAATGGCGTGGCAGTGATCATCATCCAGAGCCTGCACCCCTGCTCGTGAGTCCCGTTCCCCCCCCTACTGCACCCCTGCAAAAAGAGTCCTGTTCCCCTCTACTGCACCCCTGCAAAAAGAGTCCTGTTCCCCTTTACTGCTCCCCTGCAAAAAGAGTCCTGTTCCCCTCTACTGCACCCCTGCAAAAAGAGTCCTGTTCCCCTTTACTGCTCCCCTGCAAAAAGAGTCCTGTTCCCCTCTACTGCACCCCTGCAAAAAGAGTCCTGTTCCCCTTTACTGCTCCCCTGCAAAAAGAGTCCTGTTCCCCTCTACTGCACCCCTGCAAAAAGAGTCCTGTTCCCCTTTACTGCTCCCCTGCTAAAAGAGTCCTGTCCCCCTCTACTGCTCCCCTGCTAAAAGAGTCCTTTTCCCCTTTACTGCTCCCCTGCAAAGAGTGTCCTGTTCCCCTCTCTCCAATCCCTGAGGTATCTTGACAAGACTTGCTAGTTGCCAAAATGATAAGATGTATTGTTTCCTTTTAAATCATCAGTAATCTGCAATAATTGAACTGGTGTCTGATTTGCCAAGCTTTTTTTTTTTTTTTTTAAGTATCTGCCCAACAAACATTTATGGTACAGTATTTACAGGAATTAAACAACTGAAGGGCCTCGATGGACAGCACCAGATATTCCAGACATTGAATTAGGTTTTCGTTTCTTACACATAACCACACCAGGAGAAGTGCCACGAATTTCTGTATGCACTTCCTCTCTTGGTTAGACCCTTACAAGACCCATTTCACCCACAAGTGACGGTTGCAGTTGCATTTTTCATGATCACGCATTGAAAAAAGAGCACTTTTCAGCATCAAGCAGCAGTAGTTAAAGTTTTCTTGTTTTGTAGTTTTGTAGCAACATGAAACGACTGTTTGCAGTGGCAGAGCTCACTCAAACTTTGACGTTGCGGTTACAGTTGCGAGAACACACACATCCGCACACAGGCACACAAGGCGTGTTTGTATGAAAAAGTAGACATTCCCAAACCAAACACAGGCATGTAATTATTGTGTGTATATCATTTAAAGATCCATAGTAAGGCTACCAGGTTAAGCTTCTGGTTATTTTCTATATCTGAGAGTCCGGAAATGCATGGAAAAGTTGCGCTGGCTATTAACGTTGTGTTGATGTGCTCCGATTCTGTGTGTTTTGTGCTGGGTTTCTTTTTTCTAGTACGATTGCGAGCTGCCCAGACAGCATGCGCTTCTACCATTACGTCATCGTGTTCGTCACAGGGGGCGTGGCAGTTGTAGCCGCCATCTCTCTCTGCACCATCCTCATCTGTCCAATCAGAATCCGCCGCCGTGAGTAGTCCAGATGCACGTCTGCACTGAAAAACAGGCGCCTATTCTTTGCTTGCATGCAATGTAAAAGCACACATGAGTGCGTGCAACTGTACACACGTGTGCAGACACACAGACACATACACATGCCGACATTTGTGCTCTCAGAATATCAGACATCGTCTCTTTTCCACCATGTGGATTGAAAGGATGAGGGAGAAGGTTATTTGAGTCGCCTGTTTGGTATGTGACATTGTCATTGGGTGACTATTGTGATTGCGGTGACTCATTTCTCTGACATGGCCATTGCTTTGTGTTCCAGACGCTCAGGAAATTCTGGTAAACTGAAAGCCGACCTTACCAACAGGTAAAGGGTCTAAATCCCCCCTACCAAATGCATGTATATGATGGAACAGGTACCGTGCCAGTTGTGCATGATACTAATCATTGTAGATTTTGCTCTGGCAGTAACCAATCTTGAATTAAAAAAATTATCTTTGCTAATCGTGTGGAAATTGGTCTTCAACTTACATACGTTTTGATATCACAAATATAAGGATAACAGTACAATAATTTTGTATTGTTACGTTAGAGGATGTTGCTCTCTTTGAAATACAGGAATTACAACACAGTGCGCTACTGAAACGGGCACTGCCATGGGCTAGTATCCGCTTCTCCATTCAGTGGCCTGCATTCATACGCCGTCTCAGAGAAGGACGGCTGATCTCAGTCCTCTCTCCTCCTTCCACGTGCTAACGTTAGCCTGTCCTCTCTCCTCCTTCCATGTGCTAACGTTAGCCTGCCCTCTCTCCTCCGTCCACGTGCTAACATTAGCCTGTCCTCTCTCCTCCTTCCATGTGCTAACATTAGCCTGTCCTCTCTCCTCGTTCCACGTGCTAACGTTAGCCTGCCCTCTCTTCTCCTTCCACGTACTAACGTCAGCCTGTCTTCCCAGGCCTGCTCTGTATATCCAGCCTGATGGGGATGGACAAGACAATGACGACACAAATCTTACAAACTGGCCGGCTGTCAACAGAGAGCTGATCACGGTCAAGGACTATTGGACTGCGGAGAAAACTCCCAGCATTGCCTGGGGCCCAAAAAGCCACACTTCATTCTCATTTCTCCAATGCAGTCTGCTTTCCTGCTCCCCTGGACAGCCTTAACACCATCATTACACATAAAAACCAGGCCAAGGTTGTTTGAATTAATGGATTACCTATTTTCTGAACAGCCCAACTTCATTCGGAAAGAATGAATGAATTACCTATTTTCACTTGCTTGCGATGCCTTAATTATTGAGATACATTCAAATGCAAAGGGTGTTAGTCTCGCCTGTTGGACAACCTGGTAATAAAACATCCAGACTCTGATGATGTTGATAGGTCACAGACCATCAGGAAGTCACGGCATGCAAAGGACTACTATTTTTGACTATATGACTACTTTCATTTACATACATACACATGTGTGTATGTACAACACTGCTGTAATCTGTTTACTAAATAAGTCAATGATAAATACCAGTAATAAAAATCAGTAATAAATACCTAATAAAGTGATCGCTGAGTGTATATATTTTGACCTGTTGCGAGGGAGTCTGGTTATTATTGTGTCCGCCAAAAAGTTATCAGATAGCATCCATCTGATTAACTAGTGGCCTTAGTAAATCACTATATCGTTCACAAAATATTTCAGTGATAGATATTTTTAGATTTTGGGGGAAAATTTTGGAAAAGTCAATGTAATTAAAATGTAGCCTTGCTGGCTATGTATGTTATGTACTCTGATTATTATGTTTCTTTCTTCATTTTGGTTATGGTAGGCTGTAAAAGGATGCAGGGGGTTGTTGTTCATCCAGATTATGTGCGTGGGACTGAACTAGTCTCGTTCCTCTCTGTATGTAGTGGTGTGGAGAATTGAGAACCCTATTCTTATTTGTTGTTGAGTGACTCTTGTGGTTGTTTGTAGCGGATTATTGCTTAGCTGTCAATGGACTGGAACCCCTTGTGTGGGCAGAACAAACTGTTCTGTTTATTGTCTTTTTAAAAATCTATATTTGTAATGTCTTTTCTGGTTGAGAAAAATAATTCATTTTCGATGCGATTGTGCAGGTTTTTTGCCACAGTCAGTTTCACCACACTTTCCTGATCAAAGTGGAAAAAAAAGCAGGGGTAGAAGATGAGAATTAAAGAGGGGAAAAGGTTACCACTGAGGAACATGTCATTATTGTCTGCGTAGGGACAGTTTAAGATTCATTGTGGAAGGCCAAAGTCACCCACGGCGTGGAAATGCCACAGCTGGGTCAACGTGTGAGTAAGGCCGCGTGTTTCTGGATCTGACCGGCTGGAACCGGTTCTGTAGCTAACACGTACTGTATCACTACTGCAGCCAATGCCCATAGCATGGCTATCAGGCTACCACTTGCATTGCAATCACGGGCAGTGTGTACATGGTTATTCTAAAACCTCTCCTGCTAATTACAAATACTATGACATAATGGCATTATTATTATCAAAGATGCTATATAAGTTGAAAAACATTGCCTACATTACATAATTCTCTACAATGGATGGTGTGTTTTTTTTTTCCCCTTCAAGCTTGCAGAAATGTTTTAATGCCAGTATTGTGAGCACAAAGGGTTTGGGTTGAGTTATTTCAAGACATGTCCTGCTTTGCTTTGGGATTTATAATGTTTTTTATTTATTTTCAATAAATCTAATCTATTGCACCTTACCCGTCTGCATTCTTCTGCCAGTGAAACTTCCAGTATGTATACCCTTATATGACATCTCCATTTGCGTTCTGAGCTTTTGCCTGCTGTAGGTCTCTTGCATAAACATTACACAGTGAGTAAGAATAGAATGCCCTTTAAACATCTCAGAGCGTGCATTTCCTAAAGCACGGATGCAAATTGCAGTGTCAATTAAAAACCCAGCTCTGGCACACTGTGGGTGGACTTACGTCACTGACTGGTCAAGACCGTGATTCAGCTCAAGTCTGATGACAGCACAGATTGTTGTTGTGATTTTTAACTTCATATAAATCGCACTATTAGTCTTGAGACTGCTAGAGATTGCATTGTTATGATAAACGGATGTCTCCTTCAACTTGTTTTTTTAGTCACATTGACATTTTTGTAGCCCTTTAAAAATTGAAGATAAATTCAATTTCAGGAGGCTGGCAAGAAGAAAATGTTCAACATTTCCACACACTTTGAATGAAAAATGAAAAGCCATTCGAAACTGCCTTCATCCCAATAAAAGGGTGTAATGAGCCCCTTTCTTCTGCTTTTGTCCTGGAAGACAGCCCTGCTAACTGATCCCAGCTGTGTGGTGAGATGCTATTCTCCAAGATGGATTTCCTGGGCTGTCAGCGATTCTACCTGTGTGTTCCTGAGTTCAGGGAGGCTGGGGTGCACAGTGCAGGGGAGATTTGATCGTCTCAGATCGCATGCCTCTTTGTCACGTTTGCTTGAGCTGCTCAGAACATATATGGCCCTTTTTAAGTTTTGTTGTCAGTGTAGTTCGGGAGGTGGGCTTGAGGGCAGTGACTGGACTTCTATGTGTTTCCTTTTATTAATATTTCCTATTTTTTAATCTATATACTGTGTAGAATAAGTCTGGTAAAACATTGCCAGTCCTTTTGCCTGTATTCGCCATGTTGTTTCACTTTTCTGTTTTTGGAAAACCTGAAAACGGACTATTTGGTCAGTCAGGTGAATCTCTCTGTACACACCTTCATTTAAAAATTAGAGCACACACTTCCTCTAGAGACTAGAAAGGTGTGTGGGCATGTATCTGTGTTTGTGCGTGTGTGGTGTGTGTGAGTGCCTCTGTGTCTGTGTGCGTGTGGTGTGTGTGTGAGTTTGTCTGTGTTTGTGTGGTGTGTGTGGTGTGTGTATGTGAGTTTGTCTGTGTTTCTGCGGTGTGTATGCGAGTTTGTCTGTGTGCATGGGTCCGTGTGTGTTTCTGTGCTGTGTATGTGAGTTTGTCTGTGTGCACGTGTCTCTGTGTGCGTGTGGTGCGTGTGTCTGTGTCCGTGTGGTGTGTATGTGTGTATGTGAATTTGTCTGTGTTTCTGTGCTGTGTATGTGAGTTTGTCTGTGTGCATGTGTCTGTGTGTGTATGTGTGGTGCGTGTGTCTGTGTCCGTGTGGTGTGTGTGTGAGTGCGTCTGTGCCCCTGCGTGAGCGTGAGTGTGTGTTAGCACAGCTGGCTTTAGCTGAGCTCTCTAGCAGCCTGTGGTCATGATGTGGCGATGCCTCCGTGCAGTGGAGAGTGAGTGTGTAAGTTGGAGCCGCTGCTGCTGGTTCTGCTGGTCTCCTGGACTCTCCCCGTCTCTCCCTCTGGCCTCTCTGGCCCGCCTCAGTGACACCCAGGGAGGCAGGGATGAGAGAGAGGGAAGCCAGAACAGGCTGGAGGGACAGCGTGCCAGCGACCCGTGTCTGTACGTCTGCTCCAGGGCATTAGGAGTCTGCCCTCTCTCTGCCCCTCGTGCCTGGCTCTCCTCATGGATATGCTTGGCATCGCACCCCCGGGAGGTAAGGCTACGGACGGCACCGTCAAATGGCAGCTCTGCTACGACATGGCGGCCAAGACCTGGTGGATGGTGAGTAGGCAGGGGCTTCATGAGCTTCCCCGTGGTTTCCAACAGACTGCAATGGAGTGGGTTATTCTTGATGCTGGAGATGCTTGTCTTGTCAATAAGTTTTCTCGTGTTTTTTTGTTGAGTTATGATGACATGGTTTGTTGGAGGTTATGGTTATTTGCAGTTGCTCATAATTATTATTTGATTAATTATAACCATAAAGTGGGGTGAAATTAGCTCAGGCTGTAAGGGCAGTCGTCTGGCAGTCAGAGGGTTGTCGGTTTGATTCCCATCCTGGGTGTGTCGAAGTGTCCCTGAGCAAGACACCTAACCCCTAAATGCTCTTGACGAGCTGGTTGCATGGCAGCCAATCGCCGTTGGTGTGTGAATAAGTGAATGAGAAGCATCAATTGTACAGCGCTTTGGCACTATATTAATACCAACCATTTATCATAAAGGTTGTGTTTGAGATTCCTGGTTTCTCTCACTGTTCACCGCATTCTTTGGGAACTGTATTGTAACTTCAGTGTTATGTATGATTTTGCTTTTGTGTTTGGATTTGTGTTGCTTTTGTATTTGGATTGTGAATGAGCAAAACAGAAGTTGTCATTTCTGTGGTTTTGTAATGGAAACTACTGCAAAAGGATGAACAAGCTATTATTAATGATTGATACTTTTTTCTTGCCACTTTCTCCCCACTAGGCAGTTTTTAACATGCTATTTGGGACATCCGGTCTGGTGTCTGTCCCTGTTTTCGCCTTCTGTTACTTATGTAAAGCGTCTCTGTGACAGTCTTCTGTAAAAAGCACTTCACAAATAAAATTGAATTAAATTTAATTGTCGGAAATTGAAGAATGTAGAATAGCACTCAGACTTGTTGCTTTTGTATTCCATTATTCTGTGGTGTGAGAAAGTTTTCGCTTTAGTGTTGGTCTATGAGCATTTTTGACAGCAGCAGCTTTGGATAAAATAAGTGAGAAATACATTTGTGACAACTGAAAAGTCTCAGACAAGATCAGCTTTATTTTATTGGCAGAAAAAGAAGAACTTGTCACACCTGGCTAAGTGCGATATTGTACACTTGAGTGGAGGAGCAGGTGGCGTCTTATGAAACAAACTCTTCTGAATGAAAATTCCTAAAGACAAAAATAAAACTAATTGTAAATAACAAAATGTGGAGAGAAGAAGTTGACGTGCTAATTACAATTTTAATTACAATGGAAAAATCTTCAGCTGTACCGAACACCAAATTACGCCATGTTACTGCAAACATCCCCTTCCCACCTGGCTGCTCTGTTCGCCTATCCATGTTGGTCCTTCAGAGGAAAATATCCCTGTATATTTACAGCTCCTTAATGGTTGAGATGAGGCTAAATGAAGGGTTTGGGTGTATAAAACTAGTGATTAAAAAACTGTTGTGGAGTGTTTAGGAAATAAGGGGAAGTCTTGTGGAGGAAAACAAATCCAATATGGACTTGATGTGGAAGAGCATCCCGCTGAAGAAACAGCTCAGTTTTGAAGAAACTCGCTAGGTTTTGAAACAGCTGGTAGCTGGTTGACCAGTTCAGACCAGCTACATAGTCAAAATGGTTTGACCTGCTCATGTTTTGAAACCAGTAGCTGGTAACTTCAAGCGGGTCATAGCTAGATTTTACACCAGGGTAGGTATATGATGGGCTGTACCAGGGTCTAATGTAGGACACGTTTTCATTACTTATACATTACTTTGCATTGCCTGATCCAGTTTTGAATTGCTGAACTATATCTAGATCATGTCTGCCACTGAAAAAAGAATAGCACATAAAGTGAACATGCACACATTTGGGAGAGCAAGCAGTAGGCTACCATAATTTGGAAATGTTACTGGCTCTTAATTACTATGGAACTCGGTCTGGCATGTTTGCATTTTATTAATTATGCTGTTATGCGAATAACTTTCTGAAGACTTACGTACTCTGCTATGGTAATGATGTAATGGTGCGAAAAACTAAAAAACGGAAAATGAGCAGGAGTCCTGCGGGCAGAAACGCGTTGTAAATGAGAGGTGATAGTGCTCACTGAGTGTATATTTATTTTAAAAACACAAAGGGTAAGCTCCGCTTAACACAAAACACCTCGTTTCTTAAAAAAGATTGCTCCTCGCACACCTGCTTTAATCCATATTAATTTGAATCTCTGGAATTCACAGCTTCCAGCAGAAAATGAGCAGTACAGTAAAGTACTGTATATAGTAAAAACATTTGAATCATTAAAATGAAAACGTTAGTGATGAAGACGAATGCCTGTATGGGCCCCCATCCACAACCATATATCGGCTTCTTCTTTTCCCGCACCAAACATCTTTAAGGTTTGGACTGATCCTTTCTTGTCTTGGAATGGGCCCTATTTGCTCAGTTCCCCATTCCTGTGTATTTATTCATCTGTAATCGTTTTTTAGCATTAATTACAGAGTTGCCACCCTCCCTCTCTCTATCCCCTTAGCATTACCCATCCACGCTTTTGTTTAAAACATCAGATAATTGAAAACCGACCATTCGCTGCGGACTTTATTTCTCTATGATCTGAAGTTGCTTTCTTTTTTCCCTCTGTCGGCTGCCACCCACGTCATAACCTATTGAGAAAGGTTCATTCTTGTTTGGGAGATGTTTGAAGAGAAAACAAAGGGCCTTCAGAAGACTTTGGAAAGTGGAGAGTGAATAAGAAGTGACAGTGAAGGTACCTTTTTGTTCTTCGAGGATCAATATGAAAGGTGTGCCCTGAAAGTACAGTTAATGTTCTCTGTGGGTACATAGAGAAAATTTTGAAAGGTTAACTAAACAGTTGCAAATTAGTTAAATATTGCTGGCAAGAACTCCAGTTTTATGTTCCAATAGGTTATCGCCAAGCATTTGTACCTTTTTAGTCACTTTTCATACGAGAAATTACAAGCCAGTTTGTAATTTACCTGTCTGTCTGGAATCTCACTGGATATTAAAAGTGGGTAGCCAAACTACTGAAACTGTTATTTTAATGGAATGGAAAATAATCAAAATGTCTGTGGTTACATGCAGCACGTATTTCTTTTTTAGGTTTTTATTTAATCAATCCATCAAGTATTATAATTCAGTTTTATTCAATTGTTTATTGTTACATGGCTGCAGCAGGTGAATTCATGAACGGTAATCAGTTTAAATTTCTAATAAATTAATAATTGTATTATTTTTAAAGCATATATTTATCCTTAATTTAACTAGGAGGCCCATTTGTGACTGACAGCTATTGGTAGTGGCGGCACGGATGGTGCAGTGGGTAGCACTGCCGCCTCACAGCAAGGAGGTCCTGGGTTCGAATCCCTGTCGGCCGGGGCCTCTCTGTGTGGAGTTTGCATGTTCTCCCTGTGTTCGCGTGGGTTTCCTCCGGGTACCACAGTCCAAAGACATGCAGGTTAGGCTGATTGGAGTCTAAATTGCCCATAGGTATGAGCGTGTGAGTGAATGGTGTGTGTGCCCTGCGATGGACTGGCGACCTGTCCAGGGTGTATTCCTGCCTTTCACCCAATGTATGCGGGGATAGGCTCCAGCCCCCCTGTGACCCTGTTCAGGATAAGCGGGTTAGGATAATGAATGAATGAATGAATGAATGAATGAATGAATGAATGAAGGAATGAGCTATTGGTAGCCTCCAAGGTTTTTATCAGGAGAAAGTGTAAGCGCTTATCCATATCATTACAAAGTACAGACATGAATGGGTTAGTATTACAGCTGCCGACTGAAAAAACACTGCAGTGTTATGGAAAAATGTGGCTAGTTCTGAAGTTGTGGATTGATGTCGGCTGGCCAGCATTCCTGGGGAATTGGGGTTTGGCCTGGCGGCTACGTCTTCCAGTCATCCCGACAGCGTCGTCAGCAGACTCCCCCACATCTGCCGTGAGATCAGTGGCATACAGTGAGCTCAAAAGTGGCGTCGCCCCAAAACCTTCTTCAAAACGAAAACGTTCTCAACTCGTTTTAATTCGTTTCTCTGGAAATAAAAAAACTTCTCTCCATTGGAATTACATGGTAATGCATGTGGTGAAACTTATCTGGGAATATGTATATTTGTATATATATATATGGTGGGTGGTCTTTACTTTTTTAAATACGAAACAATCTATAGGTGCTGGAGCACCTGTTAAGATAGACGTGGTCATGAACACCAGTACACCGCGATATTTAAATAACAAAACAGTGCAGCCCCCCCACCCAGCTTACTACAAAACATATCTTTCGTTTTCTTTTTCTTTTATAATTCATGCAGGAATTTTTATTGCATCCCAGTTGTTGTTGTTGCTTGATTGAAATTGTGTTACAAGCCAAAAATATATTTCATTGATTTACAAAGCTGTACAGCAGATATGATAGCAGATATATCTGTGGCTGGTGAATAGTTATTCCAGGCTGGTGTGGGGGTTGTGGAAGAGGGTGGGAGGGTGATGTGGCAGCAGCAGTGAACCAGCAAATCTGTCCGATAAAAATATGTCCAGAGGTAAAAAGAGACTTGGGCCGTCTTTTACTATTTATATTTATTTCCATATCCAAGCGGCTGTTCAAAATGAATTCTAAAGGAGCACATTTGTCTCAATTGCATCACTGCAAATATTTCCGTTGTTAAAACGAAAGAAAATTGCACGTATTAAAGAATCAGGTATGACAGCCCAAAGCACTTGGTTGACTTTATTTCTCTATGATCTGAAGTTGCTTTCTTTTTTCCCTCTGTCGGCTGCCACCCACGTCATAACCTATTGAGAAAGGTTCATTCTTGTTTGGGAGATGTTTGAAGAGAAAACAAAGGGCCTTCAGAAGACTTTGGAAAGTGGAGAGTGAATAAGAAGTGACAGTGAAGGTACCTTTTAGTTCTTCGAGGATCAATATGAAAGGTGTGCCCTGAAAGTACAGTTAATGTTCTCTGTGGGTACATAGAGAAAATTTTGAAAGGTTAACTAAACAGTTGCAAATTAGTTAAATATTGCTGGCAAGAACTCCAGTTTTATGTTCCAATAGGTTATCGCCAAGCATTTGTACCTTTTTAGTCACTTTTCATACGAGAAATTACAAGCCAGTTTGTAATTTACATGTCTGTCTGGAATCTCACTGGATATTAAAAGTGGGTAGCCAAACTACTGAAACTCAATAAAAAACTGTTATTTTAATGGAATGGAAAATAATCAAAATGTCTGTGGTTACATGCAGCACGTATTTCTTTTTTAGGTTTTTATTTAATCAATCCATCAAGTATTATAATTCAGTTTTATTCAATTGTTTATTGTTACATGGCTGCAGCAGGTGCATTCATGAACGGTAATCAGTTTAAATTTCTAATAAATTAATAATTGTATTATTTTTAATACCAGCAAATCTGTCCGATAAAAATATGTCCAGAGGTAAAAAGAGACTTGGGCCATCTTTTACTATTTATATTTATTTCCATATCCAAGCGGCTGTTCAAAATGAATTCTAAAGGAGCACATTTGTCTCAATTGCATCACTGCAAATATTTCCGTTGTTAAAACGAAAGAAAATTGCACGTATTAAAGAATCAGGTATGACAGCCCAAAGCACTTGGTTGTACATGATAGAAATGCAATCCCAGCAGCAGTGAGCCAGCACAACTTTTCAGAGATGGCAATAGCACAGGTAAAAAGAGATTTGGGCTTTCTTATAGTTACCATGTTACCAGTTTGTTCATCATTGCCAAATTTGCAGTCTTTAAAATAGAAGAACGTGACATGTCTTGAAGAATAAAATATTACAGTTGACAAAACACAGTACAACCACTCCACTGTTCCAGAATGAGCAATCCAGTGAATTTTCATCCATTACCTCTGGGCAGGAAACAGTAAAAAGCAAGTGGCAGCTATTAATATTGCCATCAATATTGGTATGAACAGCATCAGCCAATGATGTGAGGGGAAAACAATGCAGACGATTCACTACAATATTATAAAGGTTTGCCACGAAAGACAGCAGGGCATAATTATATTTAATTACAATGCAATTTTTCCGAATGAAAACAGTATTGTTGTACGGAGTATTTATCAGTTCCTTAAAATGTCTTTGTGGCATCATTAATTTGCAAATATTATCTAGCATGACGAAGACTTCTGCAGAAAATCCTTCCCACTGAGGACATCTGAGGAGCTTTTCATGAATTCTCTGGTGGGGTACGAACAAAACACTTCCCACACCAAGTATACTTGTAGGGCTTTTCACCAGTACAAATTCTCCCATGGTTACTCAAATGAGATTTACTCCTAAAACACTTGTTACACTGATCACATTTTTAGGGCTTTTTACCTCTATGAATTCTCTGATGGCTGGTTAAATGAGATTTCCGAATAAAACACTTCCCACACTGCTCACATTTGTAAGGTTTTTCACCTGTATGAATTTTCTGGTGGACATTTAAATGACATTTATGACTAAAAGACTTCCCACACTGAGCACACATGTAGGGCCTTTCACCTGAATGAATTCGCTCATGGATATTTAAATAACATCTATGAGCAAAACCCTTCCCACACTGCTCACACTTGTAGGGCTTTTCATCTGTATGACTTTTCTGGTGAGTACTTAAATCAGCTTTCTGAAGAAAACACTTCCCACACTGAGGGCATGTGTAGGGGTTTTTACCTGTATGAAATCTCAGGTGGTAAATTAATTGAGATTTCCATGAAAAATGCATCTCACACTGAGTACATGCGTATGGCCGTTCACCTGTATGAATTCTCTGGTGGTCATTTAAATGCCATTTATGACGAAAAGACTTCCCACACCGAGCACACTGGTAGGGCTTTTCACCTGTATGAATTCGCTCATGGGCATTTAAATAACATTTGTGAGTAAAAAACTTCCCACACTGATCACATTTGTAGGGCGTTTCATCTGTATGAATTCGCTTGTGGATACGTAATCTAGATTTGTCAGCAAAACACATCTCACACTGAGAGCATTGGTGGGGCTTTTCATCTAGATGAATTTTCTGATGGGTTCTTAAGTGAGATTTCCGAAGAAAACGCTTCCCACACTCAATACATTTGTGGGGCCTTTCACCAGTATGAATTTTCTGGTGGGTTCTTAAATAAGCTTTCCGAAGAAAAGACTTTCCACACTGAGTACACATGTAGGGCTTTTCTTCTGTATGATATTGGAGGTGTTTCTGTAAAGTAGATGCTTTAACAAAATGTTTCCCACACGGAGAGCAGTGGTAGGGTCTTTCACCTGTATGGAGTCCTTCAACTTGGCTTACATTTGATGGTGTATTAAGGCAACTCACAGACTGGATGGAATGGTACCGCTTTTTCCCTGGTGTTTTGCCAATTGGATTTGGCTCTCCTGTAAATGGTTCTGCCTGTGCTCCATTACGCATAGTATTAATGAGATCACTAACCAATGTTTCACTGGGTTCAAGCTTCACTTCAGATTTAAGATCAACACATTTAATATCTTGCAAGACACTGGTGGGTTCGGCCTTAACGTAGGCTCCATCATCAGTCTCAGTTTTGATTTTGTCAGGGTGAAGTTGGCTTACATATGCCCGCTCTACAAAGTCTAGATTCTCTATCTTAATAAGATCCCCAGTGTTGGTGGGGCCCAGATCAGTTTCTGTTTTTATCAGAACTGTGTCTAAGTGGTGTACATCATTGACCCCGCTGTGTGCTGTAGCACACTCTGGCTCCAGTGTGTTGAGTCCTGATGTAGTACACTTTGTCTCTGACTCTGCCATGTGGACAGCCTCCAGTCCACTGAGTCCCTCTTCTTTCAGTCTGATCCCATGCTGCTCAATGAGCTCTGGTAGGGTCGTCTCAGTGTCTCGTCTCAGACTCCGGCCTGCATCATACCGCTGCTCAAAGGTGTGCAGAACTGTAGCTCCTGGAGGGAATACGTAGAAGGGATTTAGCCTTACACTAGTGGCGTCAGCGGATAAAGTAGCAGTAGCTAAATCGTAATAATTTCTTTCCATACTTGATGGCTTACTACATCAGCGCCACTGGATGTATAACTTCCAAACTTCGAAGACTAGTAGATATTTTGGTTAAGAATAGCCAGAAAGAAAATTAAGTGAAATAGATAGTTTATTAAAAAATTACACAATGCCAATGTTAGGTTGGACCAGAAAATAACAAAAGAAAGTAAGAAAATGTTGCATATTGAGCCACGTTTCAAGTAGTTGGTAAGGTGGAAAGTTTCAGATCAAAATGAAGCTTTGTATACTTTAAAAAGGTATAACGGGCTGACTCATGTACAAAACATTTTGTGGTTACCGCTATGTTAGCATCATTTCAAAGAGAAGTTTAATTCACTGCTGTGTCTTGGCATGTTTTGATCATTTCCAAAGAACCTTAATTCACAATAAAACATACTTTGATGGCTTCCTACATGCGTGCCACGGTGCATAGAATCCAAGCATGAAATACTACTAAATGTCCTGGGTAAGAACAGCCACAAGCAAAGTCAAATAGATAATTTAGATATATACAATGCCAAAGTGGGTATGGGCAGAAAAAGTGTTTGATATTCAACCAAGTAGGTAAGGTATAAAGTTTCCAAATCAAAATGAAACTTGCTCAGTGCGTATGGAGTTAATGGATCTTGAAGTGGGTGTTCTGTTTGAAGTCATGTTCTTCAAAAGGTATATTTGGCCTACTTATTTACAAAAGGTGGTTCACCACATTTTAATCAGTTCAAACAAAACCTCGATTTACAGGAATCTTTCACCGGTATGGAGTCCTTCAACTTGGCTTACATTTGATGGTGTATTAAGGCAACTCACAGACTGGATGGAACGGTACCGCTTTTTCCCTGGTGTTTTGCCAATCGGATTTGGCTCTCCTGTAAATGGTTCTGCCTGTGCTCCATTACGCATAGTATTAATGAGATCACTAACCAATGTTTCACTGGGTTCAAGCTTCACTTCAGATTTATTTACAAAAGGTATGAGTTGACACTGCTTCACCACATTTTAATCAGTTCAAACAAAACCTCAATTTACAGGAACATTTACATAAGGATTTATTTTATAATTCATACAGGATTTTTTTATTGCATCTCAGTTGTTGTTGTTGCTTGATTGAAATTGTGTTACAAGCCAAAAATATATTTCATTGATTTACAAAGCTGTACAGCAGATATGATAGCAGATATATCTGTGGCTGGTGAATAGTTATTCCAGGCTGGTGTGGGGGTTGTGGAAGAGGGTGGGAGGGTGATGTGGCAGTAGCAGTGAACCAGCAAATCTGTCCGATAAAAATATGTCCAGAGGTAAAAAGAGAATAAAAGAGACTTGGGCCGTCTTTTACTATTTATATTTATTTCCATATCCAAGCGGCTGTTCAAAATGAATTCTAAAGGAGCACATTTGCATCACTGCAAATATCTCCGTTGTTAAAACGAAAGAAAATTGCACGTATTAAAGAATCAGGTATGACAGCCCAAAGCACTTAGTTGTACATGATAGAAATGTAATCCCAGCAGCAGTGAGCCAGCACAACTTTTCAGAGATGGCAAAAGAACAGGTAAAAAGAGATTTGGGCTTTCTTATAGTTACCATGGTTTGTTCATCATTGCCAAATTTGCAGTCTTTAAAATAGAAGAACGTGACATATATTGAAGAATAAAATATTACAGTGCAAAACAAGTGGTCCATACATAATAAAAATATAATGAGTATTCTCCACTCAGCGAGCTGCACAAAACGCAGTACAACCACTCCACTGTTCCAGAATGAGCAATCCAGTGAATTTTCATCCATTACCTCTGGGCAGGAAACAGTAAAAAGCATGCAGGAACATTTACATAAGGAACAGAAATCATGTGGCTAAACAGTATTTTGCATTTGTGCATTTAGTTAAAGCATTTTCACATTGATAGAAAATCACTGTTTAATTGAAGATGAATAATAAACATACTACATTTAAAAATTAAAACCATACATTTCACCAGCCATTTTCTAAACAACTTACCTACTGAAGAAATATTTGTAATTTATTAACTTTTTTCAAACATGCATTTTAATGGATTTCTGATATGACATACGTTTCTGTAAATTGAGGTCCTGTTCAAACGTATCAAAACAAGCAAATGCATTACAGTATTAAATAAATGTTTTGGACATCTGTAGGCCTATTATACAGTTTGAAGAACATGAAGTTTAATATAGATTGAAAACTATATACAAGTAGACCCATTTCACCTTTTGAAGTACACAAACTTTCACTTTGATAGGAAACGTTCCACCTTACCAATTACTTGGTTCAATATAACACTTTTTGGTCATTTTCTGAAGATTTTCTGTGTCAACCTGAAAACGTGTAGTCTTTTCCCTGCTATAATGCCAAAGGTATGATGCTCCAAAATCGACACAAACACCAATTTCTAGTCGCCAGTGACCACCACCAAAAAAATGATTGCCATCATAGTAAAACCAGTTCTGCATGAAAGTTGATGTCTAAATATGTTGCCAATGTTAATGGTTAGCAGGCTTGGCCAAATTGTGCTCTCTACACAAGTTATTTGGGAAAATATACAAATACCAATGTCGCTAGACGGGAGCGCAGTTAAACAGTGGTATATTTCTGCTGTTGGGTCAGTGCAGAATGCGCACTGTTCATGAGGTTATACCAGGGGTGCACAGCAAGGGCTGATCCACTTCAGGATTTTGTACGAAATTCTGCTCTTAATGATTTAATTAGCTAAATAATATCTCGATCAGACATTTGTATATGCACCAGTTACAGCCGCAGACTGATAGTATATCATAAAGATTTTACTGTACAGGATTAGCCCTGCAGGACCGGATCTGTGCACCCCTGGGTTATGTACACATAAACACCACCAGTTTTTCAAGATCATCCATGTTCTTCGTTTACGTTTGGCGTCGTTAATGTTATGTAAATCGAGGTCGTAAGTTGGACATTTAAACTGGGAAGTTCCAAAATTCAATTCCGAATGGAACGCGGCTTTATACCTACCGGTCCTGATCCTAAAGGGCCACTTTTACTCTGGGCTGTCATGAATGTGGGCCCAGGCATGACAAAAATCTTTATTTCTGTCTGGAAATTATGAGCCCAGATGAATGTCATGATCAAACATTCGTGTGTTCTGTTATTCATTTGTGACAATTCAAATGTACCCGCAGTATACAAATCAAGACACTTCTCAGAATGAACAAATTAAATCAATAAGCTGTTTTTCCCGACGCAAAGTTACTATGGAAGCCTACTAAACTCCTTCATCGTTTCTTCAGCAAATCATAGCTATTGGTGAATATTTATAAACGTGGGCAACGGGAATTTACCAAACACATTGATTGGCTACAAAATTCTGAAGCGGTTTAAATAATTAAAACAGCTGTTAGCCTATACTTCTAAGACACTCCGGTACACGGCCGAGGTAACGTTTGTAAAAGTTTCCTTTTGGGAAGAATGGCCTCTGGCTTCATCCTAGCTAGGTCTCTTCCAAATGCTTGGTTATCTTACTTGCAGCTCCAATAAATTGCGATCTCGTCAACAGACGTGTAAATAGTAGACTAGTGTTAGGAGTGAAAGTAACTCATAGAAAGCTTCCCGATTTGAACAATATATATTAACATAATTACAATCTTACCCGTATTCATTCTTGTTTATTTACTTTCTTGGGTTGATGGGCCAATTCAATTAAAAAATTATCACGAGTACCTTAAACGTGATAAGTCGGCCTGAGGTGAACAAAACAAACGTAATCAACTCCTCTCCGTGTAACCTATTTGGTTATTTTCTTAATAGCAGGCTGGTTTTCTGAACATTTCACATGAAAGAGTTCACTCCACCTTAGAGTAGCTATGTTTTCCAAAATGAAAAGACCGACAAGCTGGCCATGCTGCCTCGTGTTTTTTGGATGCGGTTCATTACCGCCACCTACTGGCCTGGAGTGTGGTCCTAAGTTTTATTTCAGTTGCCTCCGTAAACATTTAACGAATTAATTTATTCAACCGTTTCCAAATTACATATTTATTACCAATACATTTTTTACACGTTACATTGGGGAATAATTGTTTTTCAATGTGAAGACTGAACATTGGAAAACGAGAATACATAAATGAAACTCCATTGCGGCTAGGCTACATTTCACTAATCTACAGAAATATTTATGAACATGTGAGATCGATACAACTGACAATATCCTACAGTACAAGGTGTT
>NW_026911215.1:0-1000 GCF_963692335.1 Osmerus eperlanus | reverse complement strand
GGAGGGAAGGGGGAAGGGGGGGAGAGGAGGGGAGGGAGTAGAGGAGGCCATTATAACTGCCAGATTATGAGCTGACACGTCGAAGCGGCCAGACGCTTAAGAGGCAGAAAATGAACTCATTAATGCCACTCAGAGAAGAGAGAGAGAGGGAGGAGGAGGAGAGTGTGCACAGGAAAGGGTGAGACAGGGATGAGGAGAGGAGATTACATAATTGAATCGTAGACCCGTCAGCCCCACAGACCACGCTGCCGACACAAACCTAACAGATCAACGAGCCATTTGGCACTAATAAAATGATTTGTTATAGGGGGATGAAAAGAAATGGGGATTTGCTTTTGCCCTTTGAAAAGAACCCTGGGTTCCGGGAAACGTGGAACAGAGGGTGGGTACAGAGATAGCCTGGAAAGAAATATACAAAAGGGACAGAGAAAATGAAAAATAGAAAAAAAGCATAATCCTTTGGAATACATTTGAACACCATGAAGTCTCATTCGGCCACAGAGCCAAAAGAGCCCGAAACAGAAGACAGACAGAAGAGTCTGAGAGGAGTCAGTCTAGTCCATCTTGGAACTCCAACATAATTAAAGGGGTGGTAGTGGTGTGTGTGTGTGTGTGTGTGTATGGTGCCTGTATTAACGCTACTGGAAAGAGAGGGATTAGCCATTAGCAGGAGAAATACTGCCATCGTGGAGAGCCTAGCGGTGATAATAAAGGATGGATGGAGAGGAGGAATGGGGGGGAGATGGGAATGGAGGGAGGGCTTAGGATATTCTACATTATCACCTGATGTTTCATTTAATTAGCTGAAGAAAATACCAGCCTCCTCTTCGCATCATTTATCACCCCTCCCTATCTCTCTGTGCAAACCACAAACACACACACACAGACTTGTACCTTCTCCATGGGTAGCTGGATGGAGGCCTTGCAGTCTGTGAACTCCGCCTTGATGCTGGGGCCCTGCACCTCTGTCACCACGTACTGCAGCCGCTGGGACTCCTTC
>NW_026911214.1:0-20767 GCF_963692335.1 Osmerus eperlanus | reverse complement strand
GGGTTCCAACGCATGCGTGTGTTTCTTGCCGTTCCAGGGCTCGTTCGAAAACCTCTGCGTTCGACACCCGCTTGTGTACAAAACCGCCTACTGGTCCAGCTGGAAGCGAGCTTAGACAGCGTCGTCTCATCTGTCGAGCCTTCCCTTCCCCTCTCCCTCCACCCTCTCTTTTCTCTCCCCCTCTCCCCCTCCCTCCCTCCCTCCTCACTGCCTTCCTCCTCTAACTAAATAGAAATGGATTGGCAGGCCAGCCCTCTTGGCAGGGCTACATCACTAGCTAGCATTTCCCCCCACATTGATTTGATTAGGTGTCATTAGCGCGTATCCGTTAGCCCCACCTCATGGACCTGGCAGCTCCAGAGGAATGTGGAGGAATGGGGAGGATTCATCCATCGCGACCTGACGGCTGCTCCCCCCCGCCCCCTCCCCCTTCTCCCCTCCCCTGGGCGGCAGCGTTACCCGACGCCGTCGACGTCGGGTGGAGTGCGGGTACTTGGAATGCTTTCCCCTCTCCTCGTCTCTCTCTCTGTCTCTCTCTGCCTTTCTGACTCCTTCTGTCTCTCTCTCTCCCTCTTTCCATTTCTCGCCGTCTGTCTCTCTCCCTCGTCTCTCTCTCTCAATCTGCATGAATCCCCTTTGCTCTCTCCCCCCCCCCTCTCTCTCTCTCTCTCTCTCTCTCTCTCTCTCTCTCTCTCTCTCTCTCTCTCTCTCTCTCTCTCTCTCTCTCTCTCTCTCTCTCTCTCTCACTCCCCAAGTTTATGTCCCCCCCCACCCCCAAGTAGCCAAGCTGAAGGATATGAAGT
Organism: Osmerus eperlanus; assembly: GCF_963692335.1. Classification (NCBI taxonomy): domain Eukaryota; kingdom Metazoa; phylum Chordata; class Actinopteri; order Osmeriformes; family Osmeridae; genus Osmerus; species Osmerus eperlanus. The sequence goes on along the minus strand of NW_026911214.1, from coordinate 19,964 downwards.
TTTAGGCCTGGCAGTCTCACTGGGGAAATATAAGTTGGCCGTCTATTGCATTACTGTTTCTAAGCTGTGCATTAGGAGGTTATCAGGTTCCCTGAGGTAGAAGAATTGAGGAGTGGGGGTGTAGGGGGGGGAGGGGGGCGTGCTGATGGGCGGAGGAGTAGTGAAAGTACGGGGCAGTTTGTGTGCTTGTGTGTTATATTCAGAGTCTGGTTGCTCACTATGTCTGTAAATCTTTGTGTGTGTGTGTGTGTGTGTGTGTGTGTGTGTGTGTAGGAGTCAGGGGGGAACCCCACGGGAGGACTCTGGAGGGGAGAGAGTTTGTGTGGAGCCAGTCAATCAGGATCTATTGAGTGGGTCTCCATAGCTGCCCGGAGAGTCGTTCCCCCCTGGGAGGGTGTTTGGTGTCCCATTAAGGATGTTGTTAGTGTTTGCATGGAGGCACGTCATGACAGCCTCCCTTCACCCGGCGCGCGCGCGCGCGTGTGTTTGTGCGTGTGTGTGTTTGTGCGTGTGTGTGTTTGTGCGTGTGTGTGTTTGTGCGTGTGTTTGCGGCCGCGCGTGTGTGTGTGTGTGTGTGGGGGGGTGGTCACGTTTTCAGCTCGACTCTCCTCCGACACGACATCGTAGCGCTACATGTTACTCACATCTGCCCAGAGCAACAGATCCATTTGCTTTAGTCAAGCAGTCCTTTAATGGTGACGACCCCCCCCCACACACACACACATTCACAATCGATATAATCACAAAAAATGTCTAGCGCGACTGTGGGCTGTGTGTCCATCATGTGGAGGGGGGTGGGGGGGGGCAGACATATATCTCTATAAGAGTCCCGGGTCTCATCCACTCACAGAGAGCATTAGCCCGACGCGGTGGACGCAAGACGGAATGAAACAGCCGTGCGGTTTGTCTTCCTGATCCATGCCGGGGCATCTCCACTGAGCTCGTCTCATATCCGTCACGCGCAGCGTCGCTGGACCGGGCAGAAGGAGCCGTCCTGTCAGGCGAGTGCTTCAACTCATGTAGGGATGGAGCAGTAATGCAGCTGTGGTGGAGTATCACGTGGCACCACTGTTCAGCGTGCTGTGGTCATGCCCACGTTCCTATGTTGGTTTTCTCTTGAATTATGAATCCCCTAAGTGAATATATCCCGTTCCATACTTATAGCAAACTTTATTTTCGACTCAATTCAGTGTTGTATTCATGAACGTTTGCTTGCAAAGTTGGCACCAAAATCAATTACAGTGCTTTAAGTGATCTCATTTCGACTCATTGGATTGAAAGTAGTTCCCCAGCGGTATATATCTCCTATTAACATCGTTAACATCAATGAGTGACGACCCAACCCGGCGGTGCGCTCCGACTGAGCTAATGGGCCGAGACGGCTCGGCTCTCCTGAGCATTGTGAGCGTTCAATATAGGAAACACTTCCTGGTTTCAGGAGGCTGTGGATGTGCTGGGCGTGGTTTGTTCTCCTTCTGTGACGGTTCGGGAGGTGCTTTTGCGAGGCGGTATTGTAGCTCAAGTGTCAGAGGTACCAATATATCATATGACTTGTTTCTTTTTTTTGTTATACAAAGAAATGGTATTATGCCCCATTGTCAAAGTGCTAATGTGCACCAACCCGCGCATAATACAAAGATGGGAGGACAAAATAAAATCAATATGTCGTTCTCTTCTCCTGCCTCTGTGTACACACGGTTCATGTGGAGGCTAATTGAAGTGTATGAGGGACCTTGTTCAATGAGCCGTGCAAGCAGGGGGAGCAAGGGGCAGACGTATGGAACGCTTCCTTAAAGTTCACAGGGTTGGCCCAATGCAAAGAGAGAGAGAGGGACACTGAAAGAAAGAAGGAAAGAAAGAGAGAGAGAGAGATGGAGGGTGAGGGAGGAAGCAATCATGTCTGTACTCAGCATTTACATTTAGTCATTTAGCAGACGCTCTTATCCAGAGCGACTTACAGTAAGTACAGGGACATTGCCCCGAGGCAAGTAGGGTGAAGTGCCTTGCCCAAGGACACAACGTCATTGGCACGGCCAGGAATCGAACCAGCAACCCTCTGATTACTAGCCCAATTCCCTAACCGCTCAGCAATGTTTAATAGCATGTCTCTCCTCCCTGGTGTGGAAGAAATTGGGATTTCCTGTGTGCTTACATTATTCACTAATCAATATAACTAGTCATTGGATACTAGTTAGTACGTTCTCATGTAAGCTTGCTATTAATAAGAGTATATTGTGTCTATGTGTCAGGGTTAATAGATGTTCGGGGGCAGGAGAAAGTACTGGCTAAACGTTCCTTGTCATGACTACAAGGAGAGCTCCAACTATGAACTCTCTAGTCTGAGTGGTCATGTGTTGGGAGCAGTGAATCTCTTTCTCTGAGACTGTTGAAACGTCATTACTGCCTGACTGTCACAATCTATGTTTACATTCTTGTGCCCTATAAAAGATGGTCCTCCGGCTTTCGGAGCTGAGAGAGACCTGGTTGAGACCTAAGCTTGGTGTTGTGTTGTCATTTATGGTCAGAAGACTGGTTTTCTCTCCCAATCTGCAGATTGATAAATACGTATTAAAATCCAGAACTTAACTGAACTTAGTCACTCCGTTTATGAAGAGACGGACAAAACACTTTCTTCATCACTGGTCCGGTCACCGGCGCGTCGACAAGCGTGCAAAGGTGCGGCCCTCGTACCGTAGCCCCCCCCCTCCTGGTACTGTCTCCCAGCAGGACGCCGTGAGGCACCTACCTGTGCAGAAATAGCTGGCACAACGTCAACCAATTAAAAACATATGGCAGCGCAAAGCGAATGGAACGGAGCATTCACCGTTGCCTTGCGTCAGAGCATCGGCTGGTGACCTGGGGGAAGGGGTGTGTGTGTGGGGTGTGTGTGGGTGTGTGTGTTTGCTGCTGATTCCCTCATATTTGGATCGCTAAAGTGGTTTGAACTTGGGGCACTGTCTAATTTATGAAAGGCCGGGGGCTTGTTTGGTTTTGCATGTGGTCTCATGCGAGTTGAGTTGTCATTCATCGTTTCATGTGTGTGTGTGTGTGTGTGCGCGCTTTATCCCTGCTGTACCTGCAACGGCTGTACAACATGTGGCTGTAGTTTAGTGTTCATTGTCCCCCCCTCTTTCTCTCTCATCCACTCTCACCCCCCCCCGCCCCCTCTCTCCCCTTTCTCTGTAATGAGCTATTGACATTTTGCTTAGTAATGTCTGTGAGAGTAATGCAGCTCATATTGGCCGGAGATAGCATAAGTGGCATTTTCCCCTGCCACCCAGGACAGGTAGACACACAAGACTCGATATGGTCTAACTGCTGTGTTTAATCAGGGGAAGGGGTGGAGGGGGGGAGTTTCAGCAGGCACAAAGGCTACTCTGAACCCTGGTCACATTGCCGGCTTTGCTGGGACACACCAACGCAGACCCCCTGGGGAATAGTAATTAGTTTTGGCCATCATGCACTCATCATCTGAGGATAGCGCACCCGCAGAATCCACAAGCAGTTTGAGCTAAGCGCTAGCATCGGGCTGGAGGAATGCTAATCACGCGGTGCCCTGCACACAGGCAAGCGTGGAGAAGATGCCAACACCGCTCGGGAAGCTTGGTCTGTCACGTTTGCCACTCCATGTCGAATCCGTGTCAACGGCATTCGGACGTTCTTCGAAAACCCGTTCCTTTTTTTCACAGCTTCCCAATTGCGTGGGATTTCTTTTGTGTCGCGCGGCAACTGTCGCGGCGGTCACAGTTCTGTCTCGGCGTGGCCATCTTCTTGAGTCGGGATTTTTACAGTTGCTGTAAGTAACTATGGAGGTATGACGTGCACAATGGGTAGCTATGAACAATACTGTATCCCGCCCCCCACACTCAAACACACGTAGCAAGGACACTGACATGTTCCTTCTCTAGACCCGCGAAGATGACTGCCCCACCTCCCCCGTCTTCGACCTTTTTTCTATGTCCTCATAACACACAAGGTCTCCTCTTCCTCTGCGACGTACACCACTGGGACTTTGCACAGCCGAACGCAAAGAAAAGACACCGACTCTCCACGCTCTCTGAAGTCGGAAAACCCCTTCCATTGCCAGATAATTTCCACGATGGAAGACAACAGTCTAAGCACTAATAAACCAGCGGGGTGATTGGACGTGAGGACCTTGACAGCGAGCCGTCCAGTAGCCTCCGTGTCTGGGAAAGCCTCGGACAGGCGTTCTCTCTGAGGCAGCGTCAAGGAGACGCAGAAACAACATCAGTGCAACGCCGCCTCAATTATTAATGCGGTCGATACATCGACACAGCCAGACCCCCTCCTCCCCCACCCCCCCTCCCCGCCCCCCACACACACACACACCACCCCGAGCCTAACACATTTATCTGTAGAGTTAACACTTTGTCCACGACTAAAATCCAGTGCACGATCCAGTGCACGTTCAGTGCACACGCACGCCACAGATATAGTCCGCAACGCAATGTTTCCGATCTTTAACAGAGCATGGTGGTTGCACGCCGAGTGTCACGACCGACAGACAAGGCATACAGAACAAACCAAACGATCGTACCGGACTGTTCCACAGGGAGCAGCATGCATGTGCACTCTTCACTCCGCGGCGAGGGCTCTGGCCCTGAGGTCTGTCCCACCTCTCCTGCCACTGGTGGGGAGACAGGAACATCTGTGCTGTGCCAGGCTCTGGCCTTGATCATGGAAGTGTTTACGCTCACGTGTTGGCTGGACGCGCGGCGGGCTTTGGCGCGCGCGTGTTCGTCTTGTGTGTTTGTGTGTTCATGCGGCGTTTGCGCTGAAACATAATCCATTTGTTGAAATACATTCGATGCGCTCATTACGCCGGAGGGCCACACACACACACCCTAACCCCCAACCCCCCCCCCCCCCACACACACACACAAACACACCCCCCTTCCACCCACGGAAAGCAGCTCTTCGCGCTGTATCGAGAAGGTAATTAGCAAGCTCACAAATTAGGGGGATGGCACCCGGAACAGTGGCTCTGTGTGGCCGCCCGCCAGCCCAATCCACTTCCCCTGCACACACAGGACCGGCCACTAGAGGCGCTCCTCCAGCAAACCCACGCCCGGGAATGATAGGGCTGCAAAACCCATTAACCTCACAGGCAGACAGAGAGACAAATTAAGAGACAAATAGAGAGACGGGCATGCAGTGTGGTGATGATTTTGATTGGCGGGCGGGAACGATGGGCCGCCAAGAGACATGGGCCGACTCTGATGATTTATTAACGCGAGCTCAGATCATCGAAACCAATCCTTCCTACTGAATGGTGGTTACTATGAGGGAGGCAGGAAGGAGGCCTTGAAGACGATGGAGTAAACAACCTTTTACAGAACATCGTGTGAGAAACAGGTGGCCGGTCTCCTTCAGACATTCATAACGGTACCGTTATGCTAATTAGGCCCTACAACTGTATAGGTAGACAAAGTTCACCAGCTGACCTCTTGACCCCGCAGAGGAGAGTCCTCTTTCCCAGAGAAACTCACCCTGTCAAACAGAAAGAGAGAGAGAGAGACAGAGAGAGAGAGAGGGAGCGAGGGAGGTAGTGAAAGACAGTGATAGATATGAGGAGCGAAGCCCCGTCACAGATGAAATGATGATGTGCGTATTGCTTTGTAACGAGCTGGAGGAGGCATGGAACATTCCTTTATCCAATCTGCTGAGGGGACAGTGGAAGAACCTTAGGGCCCTATTTTAACAATATGAAACGCAAGTATCAAAACGCAAAGCGCAAGTAACTTAGTGGGCGGGACTCCGGCTCGGCTGCTATTTTGCCGGCGGGATAAATTACTTTGCGCCAGGCGCAAATCTAAAATGGGTTGGTCCGAAGTAGCTACATTACTAATGGGTGTGGTTTGGGCCCCCGGGAGCGCAAAGTCATTCCCTAATTTACCGATGTGCGTCTGTGGAGTGAAAAGTCCGCTTAGCGTCGAGTGCAAACTAGGAATGATACTTGCGTCGTTGACAAAGTCAATTGCGCTGGGTGCAAGATAGGGCCCTTAGTGTCAAACGCTGTAAAGACAGCACTGCTCCTCCATGTTGTCTTGCTCACTGCCACTGACCAGACACTGCATCATTCCAACTCAAACGCAGCCTTTCTCCAGCAAACAAAGAAGAAAGCGACCTAGAGAGAGAGAGCTGCTCGGAGTCTCCATAAAGTATGCACGAAGGCAGTGGGGAGGGAGGGGGGGTTGGCTTTGAGAACCTGGCAACCCGCACGGCTCCGAGGACCGGCGCTGCCAAGTTGGCACGGTGCCCGGACAAGGGGGAGGGGGGGGGAGGGGGCGGGGGCGGGGGCGGGGGGGAGGACGCCTCTGCCAGTCTCCGTGACTGCCGTGATCCGGGTCCGCGGGAGTATTACACAGCCACCTGGAGAGAGAGGAGAGAGGAGCACCTGGGCCACAGCTCTGGGCCCTCGCTCGACCGCGAACACGCACCCAACAGCTCCGCTTTCCACACGGGGCTGATCGCTCGCCGTACGGCCAGGCGACTGCACCCAATGGACGCAGTATTACTATAGATAAGCAATTGTTTGGCTGGCATGACAGACGCAGCACACAGCGTCGCTGAATTTGTATATGTTTTTTTTGCGATATTATAGATTTGGGCTTGTTTATCTGCCGTTTCAGGCGCAGCATTGCTGACAGGATATAGATAGATGGAGCGTGGGTGGGAACGGGGGCTATATATATATATATATATACCATGGTCTGGGTGAATACTCGATTCTGATTGGCTACAGGGGTGTCCATTATCAGGTGATGTATGGACACCTTCTAAGTAGTTCCAGCAAAACAGTTTGTTCACCGTTCTAAATTATGACACTGGCTACACCGCATGAGCCTGTAGAAAGTGTCTGAAATAAGCAACCATAACAACAGGGATGGGGGTCAAAGCCTAGCATGTAATTAGCTACAACAATGAGGGCCTCATGTATGGAGGACCAAACCTGCCATATTTACAAATGAATGAATGAATAAATAAATGTCCACATCCATGCATTTAGACAGAAATAAACGAATATATGTATTAATTAATGCACAATTGTCAATCAATAGTTACATATATTTTACATTAATGTATGTATTTATTTTGTATTAATTTATTTATTCATTTATTGATTGATTTATTCATTTATTTATTCATTTATTCATTCATTCATTCATTCATTGTTCCCAATATGATAATGAGAGGAGGCCAGTAGGCGTGGAAACTGACGTTCAGACATTGCAATCAATCCAGAGCCATAGATTCAATCTAGCTAACGCCTGGGACACACTGGCTGCGAAGCGCCCTGAAGCGCCACAATCTGCTACGAATGACGCGATGCTGTTCACACTAGACGCGCATTCCTCCACGCCGGTCACCAAGCCTTTCACCTTCTCTGAGCTTTCCTTCTATACATGTAAAGCTGACATGGTACACAAACATGGCATAGGCTACAGGCTAATTAGGCAACTTGTTGCCCCAACAACCGTCGCAACAGCATCCCATTCCCAACATAACGTGGCAATGTTTGGCTTTTGTTGCCGTAGTCTTTGTAAAATACGTGCTGTGGGGCATACAACTCCATGTAGGACTAAGCTACATTTCATCTTCGATGATTAACTTTGTGTCGTCAATCTTCACAAATTTCTCTTCTGCTTGATTGGGGGCTATGACAGATCGTCTATCTCGCTCTTACACACAGGACAAAAATGTTGGTTTGACAATCAACAATCAGGATTTTTTATTTTTAAATGTTTACATTTTGAGAATTGATCGGATATCGTTTTTATCGGGGTACTGTAAACACATGGTTGGCCGGTCAGCGTAGTGAAGTTGGGTGTTAATATATAAGTGATAGCCCACAACTAACGTAGTCAATTCTTTATAACATGTTTGTTTATCCAAATATCATATGGTGAATTAAATCTTTGTTTTCAACGAGGTCGGCCAGCCTGGCCATGTAGGCTATGTTGTCCATAAAAACGATATTCGCTTCGCAGCCAGTGTGTCCCAGGCGTTAGCTAGATTGAATCTATGGCTCTGGATTGATTGCAATGTCTGAACGTCAGTTTCCACGCCTACTGGCCTCCTCTCATTATCATATTGGGAACAATGAATGAATGAATGAATGAATGAATGAATAAATAAATGAATGAATAAATCAATAAATCAATCAATCAATCAATCAATAAATACAAAAATAAATACATACATAAATGTAAAATATATGTAACTATTGATTGACAATTGTGCATTAATTAATACATATATTCGTTTATTTCTGTCTAAATGCATGGATGTGGACATTTATTCATTCATTCATTTGTAAATATGGCAGGTTTGGTCCTCAATACTCATGTACGTACATTCGCAAATGTAGCGTTATTAGGGCCATGGCCAACCCGCAGATTGCGCACACTGTGATACTTCATTACGTCGTATTTACGAAACCTGCAAGTCATCGGGTAATCAGCGCCTTTCTCCGCCCACTCTACCGTACACTCAACCCGAAAAGTGTTATCCTTGTGGCAAAAATCCTTTGGCCTATGTCTTCGTCTTGCTCGGGTTACGGCTGCCATTTCACCAGGAGGCATATGCGCATCCTGGTTTTCGCCTGCTTTTAACAGGCGGAGAATTTTCACCGCAAAATAGAGGTGCGCTTTCACAGGTGTTTTTTGTACATACCGCGGAATACATAATTAGGCGCACTTAACGCATCCCCTCCCATCTCTTTATAGGAAACTCCTACTTACGCCTTGACCCTCCCGTGAATGCATATGCATGACACGGAAAAGCGCAATTTGCCATTTTCAGTGCCCGTGACAGGCGTTTGTACATACCTCTCCATGCTTTTTTTCAAATTGCGAAACAAATATGCCTGAAGTGGGCGCAAAAGTGTTAGTACATGAGGCCCTGAGTGTCTTCAATATTTCCTGCGCGTCGGACGGTTCCCGCCTCCGCATCGTCCATTATCAGGTGATGATGTTCACCTCGTCGGGGACATTATCCCTTACATATATAGGGGAGAATGCGCTCAAGGCTGTTTCACCTGCGTTGAGTACGGTAAATGATGTGGACGTTAGACAAACAATTCCACGTCCGTTCTGATACTGGTTGATTAAAAAATGGCACTTGGAAGCCTGATGAGTTCAGGGGTTGCGAGGCTCTGCGACCGATCAATCACTTTAACTCACCAATCACCTGCTGGGATCCACGCTGTGAGTGGGCGAGCAGATCAGCCCTGCATCGGAGAGCCCTGTGTTTACCTGCAGAGCCAAACTTATGAAGACCAAACACAGTTTTAAGGAAGGAGCAAGCTCTTTAACCTGCTGACGCCCTGACAGGAAGTGGCTGTTTGATGGCTTCCTGTGCGTGCATTAGGGCTGGGACTGGAACTGAAATGACACTTTCCCAACCAAGACTCATTTATGGTATTTCTTGTATAGACCCGAAACAGGTATTTGATGTTTTGGTGTTGCAAGATGGGAAGCATTTACTATAATCTGAATCACAGTGTAATGCATTCACATTCATGATAACTATACTGTATCTTATTACAGATATAGTGTAGATATTAAAGAATAAGCTGACAGTGAGAAAATCACAGAAATGAAAAAAAAAAGTTTTATATTAGTATATGTGGGAAGTTATGGCTTGTTAAAAGCCTTAAATGAAAGGAAACTCAACCGTCCCCCAAAACTATAACTCTACCGACCAATAAACAAAATAAGCACATTTCTGCGCGCGCCCTGTGTAAGCCAATCGCGGCCTGTCTTGGCGGCAGATCCTATTTCGCCGGGTCTACAGAGCACGACCGCGGCCAACACCACACAGCCTACCTTTTCATATTCAATATCAACCATCAAGCATAATTTGCGCACGCCCCCCCCCCCCCCGCACAGAGAGGACCCGCTGAAAACTCAGACGCCAGCTCGATTCGAAAAGTACATTACCACTGCCTCACAGCCACGAGGGTTGCAGCGCGCTGTCAGGGGGTGCATAACGCGTTCCATCAGAGAGTGAAGGGAGGGGACACGAGGCTGGGGGAGAACGCGGAGGGCCATGAAGAAAGAAATATCGGCGGGGATTGATGGACCTAGACAGGGGAGGGAGGACCGAGAGGCAGGGACAGGAGGGATGGGGAGGGGGGGAGGGGAGGAAGGAGGGGAGATAGAGGGAGCGCCGGAGGGAGGAGAAGCAGGTGCCAGCCCCCCCCCCCCCCCTCTCTCTCTCTCTCTCTCTCTCTCTCTCTCTCTCTCTCTCTCTCTCTCTCTCTCTCTCTCTCTCTCTCTCCCTCTCTCCTCTTTTGCCCCTGTCTGTAATAACTTCATGCATGTTTAAGCAGGCAGGTAACGTTAGTTAAATACCCAGAGGAGGACCTCACGTACTCCCAGGCTCTCACACGATACCAGGTTCACTGAATCACACAGGGGTGGAGGCGGAGGGCTGCACATACACACTCTCTGACTGACACACACACACTCTCCGACTGACACACACACACACACACACTCTGACTTGCACACACACATAGTCCGACTGGTACGCGCGTACACACTTGTCGAAAGGCGCACGTGCCTTTTCACACACCCAGCGGATGCCTCCACTACTCGCACACAAACACTCACACACACTTCCCTCCATGCCGGGTGAATATAACCGCTGTCACGGGGAAAAATGGAGTGGAACAGATGGCGTCACTATGATTGAAACCACCTACAAAGGTTTCCCAACTTCTTTCTCTGAGTCTCTCTCTCTCTCTCTCTCTCTCTCTCTCTCTCTCTCTCTCTCTCTCTCTCTCTCTCTCTCTCCCTCTCCCTCTCCCTCTCCCTCTCCCTCTCCCTCTCCCTCTCCCTCCCCTCTCTCTTTCTCTCTCTCCCTCTCCCCCTCTCTTTTTCTCTCTCTCTCTCTCTCTCTCCCCCCTCTCTCTCTCTCTCTCTCTTTATCTAACTCCCTCTCAATGCCATCCAGTGGAAGGCTCCTGCCAAAGTAGACCCTTCCCCCCAGACCCTCTCCCCCCCTTCCCCTCAGCGCTATGGCGACAGCAGAGAGAGGAAGAGCACGGGGAAAGGGTTGGGGTGTGGGGGGAGGGGGGGGGACATGTCTATCACCAACACACACTTATCTCCAGGAGCATCTCAAGCTCTCTCAAGTGCATTATCTCGCCTGCCCCTCTCTGCACGCACACACGCACGCGAGCACACCTTAAGATGCACTCTCAGACAGGTGCACTCAGCCACACGCATGCAAGCACAGACCCTGTGAGGCCCACATGAATACGCTTGCGCTCCCACACACACTCCCATCGCAGTATTCCCCCCCCCCCCCGCCCCACACACACACACACACACACACAGAAGGTGTCAGGCGACGAACACATCCACTCCAGAGCAGCCTGTTTCTGACGGTGCTTGCCACCTCCTAGACACCAGGCCTGGCTGCAGAGCGGGGCATGTAAATGAGATGGTTAACAGATCAAAAAGCAGGGAGAGGAATTTTTAATTGCGGGAGAGGTGTTGATTAGTGTCAGGGAACGAGGCGAGGCGAGGTGCAGTCGTCTTCCATTAGACCCCCCAGCTCTAGGGGTGGCGAGGGATGTGTGTGTGTAGGAGTGTGTGTAGGTGTGTATGTAGGTGTGTATGGGTGTAGGTGTGTGTGTGTGTGTGTGTGTGTGTAGGTGTGTGTAGGTGTGTGTGTGTAGGTGTGTATGCGTGTAGGTGTGTGTGCGTGTAGGTGTGTGTGCGTGTAGGTGTGTGTGTAAGTGTGCGTTGCGAAAGCATTTGTGCTTTGAATGACGCGTGCTTTGTATTGCTGGCCTCTCTGCGTGTATGCCTGCGTGCGTCCTCATCCCTGTTGCCTGGCCTCCCATCTGTGCGTGCGAGCGCCAGCGCGTCAGCGGGCGGGCGTTCGCTTCGGCTTCGCGGGCGCGCCCACCCCCCCCCCCCCCTCGGGAGATGGCTGTTAATGCATAATGCATGGGGCTCCACATTTCCTAGGATAACAGCGGCAATGCTGCTCCGACAGTTTATGAGTAGATCATGCTCACCAGGAAGTGATTACAGGGCATAAACACCATCGCTGACACGGGTCTGGCATAGGGACCTCGGGGTGGTGGTGGGGGGGGGGGAAGAGGGGGGGGGGGGACTGCGGCTAGGTCAATAGCCACCGTGCTAAACGAAAGAGAGGGGTGAGACCTAGTAGAGAGTCTTGAGAGCGTCGTTCGCACCTGGTCACCTGGTCACCGTGCCGTCATAGAACCGAGACCACAGCTGACAGGATCACCATGGGTTCAACTTCCGCGAGGGTACGCGCATCGCCACGTTTCGCAAGGACTCGCGTTTGCATCGAAGCGCCCGTCCCGTCAAGACCGTCTTTTTTTATGACACTGACGTGGGCTGGATATGATTATGAACTCGACTACTATGTGGGTATGAATATGCTACCCAAGCATCCGAGAATTCCATCCGCGTTCCGTATGCCCCCCTGGTCATTCTCGTGGCTTTAATTTCGGGCCAACCTTTGGAGAAGGTCAGGAGATAAATAAAAAGCTCTTCCGATGGTTCTGTCAGTGGTCGTGGATCAGGCGTCAGGGGCCTGCTCTCGCAGCGGATTTCCATCTCCCATTCTCCGGTCTGTTCCCCTGCCTCTCTCTCTCTCTCTCTCTCACACACACACACACACACACACAAACACACACAGACAGATGGCAGAGGGGTCGAAGCTGTTTAATAAATTTTCCAAAGGGGGGCCGCATTGGCGATATTAAATAGCGCGGCGAGCCTTCAGCCCGGTTCACACCCGGCGTCACATGCAGACACACAAAACAGCCTGCACACAACACGCTCGCTCTGCATGGCAGCGTGCGTGCAGAGGGAGGCGTAGACAACATCTCCACAGGTGCACTACATCCCTGCCCAAGCGACCACCGGCACAGGAAAATGCGTTGTCATCACACCCCCCCCCAAAAATATAAAAAACGTTCATCTCTCTTCAGATCACGCCGGACCCCAGTCGAAGGGTCATCCGCTAAGTGCTCGCCGGAGGGTCAAGGGTCATTTTAGTCTTGACGGGGCGACACATGGATGGTCGGGAGAAAGGGCCAGCGCCCAAGTCCTTGCCCCCCTCTCTACCCCCCTTTCTACCCCCCTCTCTACCCCCCTCTCTACCCCCCTCTCTACCCCCCTCTCTACCCCCCTCTCTACCCCCATCTCTAACCCCATCTCTACCCCCCTCTCTACCCCCCTCTCTACCCCCCTCTCTACCCCCCTCTCTACCCCCCTCTCTACCCCCCTTTCTACCCCCCTCTCTACCCCCGTCTCTACCCTCCTCTCTACCCCCCTCTCTACCCCCCTCTCTACCCCCATCTCTACCCCCCTCTCTACCCCCCTCTCTACCCCCCTCTCTACCCCCGTCTCTACCCTCCTCTCTACCCCCCTTTCTACCCCCCTCTCTGCCCCCGTCTCTGTCATCTGAATCTGCGCAGATAGCTGAGCAGGGAGGTGGGATGCATGGACGTACAGACAGACAGACGAGCACACGTTTTGTGTTTCGGTTGCGGTGTATCGAGTTGTGATATTAAAGAGGATATTGGAGGAGGGGAGGGGGGGGGGGGGTTGGTAGGTCGGTGATGTGGCCCAGATGCATCAGTCTGGAATGACGTGTCCGTGTGGGTGCGAAGCTACAGCATCAAACAGATTTGTTTGAAGTGCACACATGCTTGCTCCGAGTCAGGCGTACTCACCCCCCCCCCCCAGGAGCTTGTCTCCTCCCTCTCTCTCCCTCCATCCCTTCCCTCCTTCCATCTCCTTGCCTTTAGCCCCGAAGAGGGCACTCCGGTTTGGGTCCGTGAAGGCCTCATCCATGGGCAGGCCGCGATGTGCACCAGCCAGCTCACTGCTCCCTGTAGACCCCCCCCACCTCCCCTGGCTCCCTCCGGCGCTTGATGCGACGGGGCAAGCTGGCCCAGAGGAGCGGGAGGCTTCACGGCTCTGTGTCTCTCCTACAGCCCTCTCTCTCTCTCCCTCTCCCTCTCCCTCTCATGTGAACCTGGGTCAGATTCCAGCATGCAGCCACAGGCCTCCAATTTCCCCTGCCTTCGAATCCTCCACAAGGTCTGGGAAGAGAGGGGTGAGAAAATAAAAGCACTAGCATGCATCCCCCACCCCCTCCCTCCTCCCCCCCCTCCCGCGCCCCACACAAACTCACCAACACAGCCCCCCTTTCATGTTTCAACAAAAACCTCCTTTGAAAAGGTGGGCCGGAGTCGGCGTGCTTTTGATTCGGTCTATCTTCCCCCATCTCTACCTTCCACACTCCCGTATCTAAGCGGCGCAGACGGGCGACGTCTCCATCAACAGCGTCTCGCTATTTAAGGCCCGACCGCTGACTCGTCTGCGACAGCCAGTCAAACGAGCCGCGCGCACTCTGAATTGACCTAAAGTCATATCCGGGTCAGTTTTGCTTGGTTCAGCGTTGACTCGACACACCGACGGGCCCCCAGGATACAGTGAGGTACAGTGTTTACTGTCTTGTTATACATGGCTGTGCTGGTAGTCTACCTCTTCATTTAGCAAATGGAGGACAGCTGGCAGGAGAACTCAACATCTGCCAGCTCGTTCCTAAACATACCTTGTTGAAATGCTGTCATGCCTCGGTAGTCTTTGTTCTGGACCGAACCGGCTCGACAACCGCTGACAGAATGGGAGCTAATGGCTCTTGTCCATCATCCTCTTAAGTATTTCACGCCTCAAAAACGAAAAACAAAAAAAGAAAGAAGTTGACACAATGTTGTTTTTTTTCTCCAAAAAGTGCCCACTCTTTTTCCGTAAGTGTTTTGGCTCCTTGTTAGGTTGTTTATGTAAACTTTTTGGGAAAGTTCTGGTCTTTCCGAGTCTGCGCCAGCTGTAGCTTCTAATAGGTCCTTCATGTTCTTCATCACAAGGAGGATGAGCTGTGATGGCGGTCCAGACGGGCTCCGTGGCAGCATCCCGAGGCTGTGTAGATCCACGTTCAGTCTTTACCCTCCCTTCTCGCTATCCTCCCATCCCTCTTTTTTAGTTTGGTCTCTATTCTATCTATTCTCAATCTCTCTGTCTCTCAATCTCCCTGTATTGTCATTCTCTTTCTTTCTTTCCCTCCAATTCCTTGTCTCTCTTTCGTTCTCTTTCAATGTGTTGTTGTCGTTGGTCTCTCTCTCTTGCTCTCTGTTAGCCGGTTTACAGCTAGCTGGATTGAAGCCAGGCAGCCATTTTGGTCCATTACGTAGGACTGTAAATAAAGCAGCTGCTCCTATTCAACTTTATTCCACTCTGCTGAACAGGTTAAGTAGCAACACGAGGTACAGAGCGTTTTGTTCTCCGCCCGTCACGGCCAAATTGAACAACAACAGGCGCCGGTGATGCTCCGCCTTCTCACCGCCGTCCAGCTTTGTGGCGCCAGCTCTCCAATTAGCCAAAACCGCCGCCCCGCTAGCCGATTGACGTGTGAGAGAGCACACCGCGACCTTTACCCTCAGATGGACTCCAATGAATCATTCGTCCAAGAGCACTTGTAAAAAACTGAACATTCGGGGTAATGAATAGGTGTTACAGTTTTTCTCGACTGGTTACACACATTTTCTGAATGCATACCTCATACTCTCAGAACTCTACACACAAATCAAAAAAACACACACTCAATGGGCAAAACCCCTCACTTCTCCTGCAAAATTAATTAAAACAATGTTATTTAATCTCAAAATTGTATTTTGTTTTCAAATGACAAACACAAACCATCATATGAATAGACATTTATAAGAACCATTTGAACACTGATGTGCTCAATGTAAAACACTATGATGAGTGGAAAACACTTCATTCATCATAGTGAGTTAGGCCTTTTTTGTTCAGTGTTACATTTACTACAGACAGTACATACATAAGTGTGTTGTAAAATATTGAGAATATTGTTTTTATACTCAGAACACAGAAATACACGGTAACAAATATATTTTACGTATTTTTCCCAGAAAAACAATGTACACAGTGTACATCCCAACCAACACAAAGTTGCACATACAGTGGTCTACATACAAAACAACAGAATAATTTACTGTATAGTGTATACAGTTACATTATTATTATTTTTCTTTGTATTTGCCGTAATGTTATGGCGTTATTTTCTCGGACCATGTTCATGATTTCAGTTTCCTGTTCATGAGACAGAAGACGTTCCCGACCACCTTATGTTGGTAATCTTTCAGTTCTGCCAAACACATAGTAAAATACTGTAAATACTGTGAAAGGAATACAAAGTAGGAATACATTTTCCAAATACTTGAAACATACTTTATTTTTACAGTCCTACAGAACAGTCCACAGGCAATACTGTACTACTGTACTCATTGAGTACTGTATTGATATGCAGTAGGCCTACTGCAATTTTGTAGTGAGAGTAGATTTCTTACCTATTCTCATTTCGGAAAGTCCGGATGATGGATGCTACAGTGTACCTACTTAAATTTGGCTGTACTCTTTGCCCAGCCTCCCTCATTGTTAGACCATGGTTGACTACATGGTCAACCAAAGTGGCTCGGATCTCATCAGAGATTATGGTCCTTGGCCTTCCTCATCCTCGTCCTCCCCGTCCTCCTCCTCTTACTCTCACTCCTCTGCCTCTGTTTCCAATGTTGGCATCCATTGCTCAAAAACAGAAGAGGTCACCTGTTGCCCTTTTATGCTAAAGCTCTGATTGCTAATTGTAAAACTGTGTGACAGGTGTTTGTCCATGCGATGAGTCAGTGTGCGTATTTGATGGCAGTGTGTTCCTTGTGAAAACAAAAGATTTTCTTCATGAAAATTGTGCCAAATGCAGAGAATTGTGTGTAGTGTTTTGAAAAAAGTGTGTTTTAGAACTGCAATTTGAGTGTAAAGCAGGAATTGTGCTTGTAGTTTAGCAGAATTGGTTCATGGGGTTGGTGCATGAGTTACATGTTGTGGTCATTGTGTCTCAAGTACCAGTATTTGTGTGTAAACAATTGAGAAAAACTGTAATTGTTTGCCAGTGGGAGGCTTCAGAGCAGGAGACGATGTCCGCTTGGATATAAAGAGAAGTCGGCCCACAGTACGTGGCGCTTGACTGGCCCAGGTCTTGTTTGTAATACGCTCAACTACTGTGTAGGCTCCTTGTAATACCCTCAGCACTGGCTGCCCCAAACATCCTCTTATGGAATCTTCCGTTGTCAGTTTCGAAGGGGCTAACATGCAGAGCACATGTCTTTTTATTTTCTTTCTCAGCTTTCCTTGCCTCGTCAAAAGTTTCCATATCGTATACAGCATAACTAAGACTCTGAAAAGCAGCTTATCTGCTTAGAACAAGAACCGAGACAGAGAGAGGGAGAGAATTAGAGAGTATGGTGTGTTTGAGAGAGAGAGAGAGAGAGAGAGAGAGAGAGAAGAGAGAGAGAGAGAGAGAGAGAGAGAGAGAGAGAGAGAGAGAGAGAGGAGAGAGAGAGAGAGAGAGAGAGAGAGAGAGAGAGAGAGAGAGAGAGAGAAAGAGACACCATCGCCATCTTCTCAATTCACAGTGTGGGTTTTAGCAGATCACCAGAGCCAGGGGTTTCTCCCTGTTGAGTCCTCTCTCAACCAATCCCACTGGCCTAATCCACTTATCGGTCTGCATTGGCTCCACTCCATTTTGATTGGTGAGGTCGTACATTTTAACTGCAAAGAATCTAAAAAAACAATCATATGCCGGTCCAGAACCAAATCCCCCCATTCAAACTGAAAATGTGTGGAGGGGAGAGGAGTTGGAAAGCATTTAGTCTCCTCTTGGCAGTGAATAAAACATATTTGTTACAATATTGAGGCCTATCTTTGGATGGCAACGACCACTGCACCACTAATGTTTATAGTTTCAGGCATGTTTTGTGAAGTGGAAATCATCAGGCTGGAAAATGCAGGTCTCCTAGGCGACGTTGTTTTAAGTCACAGTAGGCTCACCCCCACACCCACCCCCCACCCCCCTTTAAATAAATAAAAGATTCAAGAAGCTTATCTTTTCATCCTCTGTCGCTTCAGTGTGAAGCTCTGCCAGTCCGTCCAGAGACTAATGCGATGCTCTGAGGACCCCAGAGTCTTCTCTAGGAGCAGACATCAGTCCCTCACCTCCCACCCCCCACCCCCTCCCCCATCATCCAAGGGCCCAATTTCACCTGCGCGGGTCCCTCCAGTTGCACCAGCGCAGGCCTTCTCTCCAACAGTGAGACCCACCGACCACATGACAACGATCATTCAGAGTCCCACACAGCTGTCGTCTACACCCAGGACCACATTTTCCAAGCCCCTTCATATTTCCGCTCTCAATCTTTAAATGACGACATTCCGGGAGTCTGAGCAAGCTTGACATTGTCGTCACATTCCCCCCCCCCCCCCCAATGGCGTTCCCGGGAGATTTGATTCACGCGCTCGCACACGTACACACATGCACTTGCAAATCGATGCAGTAGAGAGAGAGCGAGATCATCTGCTATAAATCACATTGGAGAATTATGCTTAGCAGCAGATCTCAGCTGCACTGTAAGCAACGACTTGGGGGGGGGGGGGGGGGGGGGGGGGGGGGGGGAAATCTAATGACTCTGGACTTTTTTTTCCTGCTCAGTCATTGTCGGTTCGAAGCCTCCCCCTTGTTTTTTATTGCGGCCTTTTACCAGAAAAGACGACTGACGAGCTGTCTCTGATGTAGGAAGACAGCTAATGGAAGCACATTTCTTGGACCCTGCCAGGAAGGTGGTCCGGCCGAGTCAAGTGGAGGCCCGGCTCGCGAGATCTCATCTTCATAAATCTCGGCTGAAAGTGAACGTCAGACAGCAGCAGTGGGAACTGAGGGTCTTGCCAAACCTCCATTTTATTTATTCATACTTTTCCCCCTCATTTCTCCTTTTAGCTTACTCGCTAATTATTTGTGCTGTGAGGGTCCACTCTGAGGTTTATCATGGTGGTTAGAGACAGGATTTCTGTAGCAGGGCGCTGTACAACCCCGAACAACCGGCTCCAGAAATAACTAGCGTCGGGCAGTGTTGGGGAAAGGCCAAGCACAAGAGGTTAGGGTTATGTACATCCCGCTAAATTACTTTGAGACATACAAGGCTGGTCTGTGTGTGTGTGTGTGTGTGTGTGTGTGTGTGTGTGTGTGTGTGTGTGTGTGTGTGTGTGATGACGATGATGTTCGTAGTGCGGGAGGACGGGGGTGTGACAGATGGATGGAGGCCAGTTCCTCCTTTTCTCTGGCTCTTCATCCCCTGAACGGGAGAGGAAACACTGACAAATATTAATGCAACTTGTGCAAACTTTGAATCCTCCGGGGGGGACTCTCTCCGACGTTTCATGTCCCTCGTTTAATAAATTACGTACCCTCTTGACAGGGACTATTCTTAACCTCCAGTCTGCACGTCTGGGACACTGTCATTTGTCATGGGACCAGTGACAGCCTTACCCCGCATTGAAGTTAAGCTCCCTGTACGTTGTAATTTTGCTGACATTTCTTTTTCTTTCTGTCCCTCCCCCTCCCCCCGCCCTCTCTCTCTCTCTATCTCTCTCTCTCTCTCTCACACTCTCTCTCTTCCTCTTTTTATCTCCTTCCCAAACCTCCCTGCTTACAGATGTGACCAGTCGTTCCAGCATAGGTAAGACTCATCTATCTGTCAGTGTTTTCTTGTGTCCCCACTGTTTGTCCTCAACCACTGGCACATATCAAGTCATCAGAGCGATCTCATTTGAATGTAAAAGCATGGCAGGGAGCGAGGGAGACAGGAGCCAAGATGCTGCTGTTTGCTTAGGAAAGGTACGCAACACCATGCAATGTTGCGCACCCCTCACACACACACACACAGATATACCCTCGTGTGTGCACGCGCCAACAAACCAACTAGCTATTTCTGGCGAGCAAAGTATGTGCTCTGCGCCTTCAATTTGAAT
>NW_026911213.1:0-15615 GCF_963692335.1 Osmerus eperlanus | reverse complement strand
GAGTGAAGCAGGAAGTTCCGTATGTGGAAACAAAGAGTCATTAACTCACGAATGAATCCACTGAATCATTCATGGGGGAATTCACTGGATCATTCATGGGTTAATTCCTAGGTTCATTCACTGGTTCATTCACAGGCGTTAGTGGGAGAACCTGTGAGGCTTGGAATGGAAGCTGGAGGACGCTCAGTCTACACTGGTAATGAGGCTGTTTTGTCATGGCTATCAACACCACAGTGTGTGTGTGTTTGGAGCTGTGTGTGTGTGTGTATGTGTGTGTGTGTAGCTTTGTGTGTTTGTGGAGGTATGTCTGGGTGTGGATGCAGGTGTGTCTGAATGGTATATATAAACACCACAAGGTGTGTGTGTGTGTGTGTGTAAGCTGGTGAGACACTAAACAGGAACAGCCAGGGGCTTTATTAGGTCATTCCCTGTAAACTGAGGCATCCTAAAAAAAGGTCACACATAACAAAGGTCAACAAACAACATTAGCCCGTGGAGAACAATGAGCTATGAACATGTGTTTATTAGTCTATGCACAATGATTATTATAATGACGAGAGAGAGAGAAAAAAAGAGAGGGGAGAGAGTATAGAAAGAGAGATAATGAGATAGAGAGCAGAATGGAGTCCTGGTTTGTTATCAGTCCAACACCAGAGGCCGTTTGGGAGCGAGGGAGTGTCGGATGGCCTGGTTCCCATTAACAGCTATTAGGCCCCAGTTTGTTGTTGAGAGCACAGAATCGAGATGTTAACTACTTTCACAGCACACACTTTCTCTCCTTCCCTCCCTCATCTGCCTCTGTGTGAGAGTGTGAGAGATTCGACAGCTGTCAAGGATTAGCTTTCTGTCCCATTTCCCCCCCCCCCGCTTAGTCAAAAGGCTGTTAGATGCACTATGCTTGTCTGTCTGTCTGTGTGTGTGTGTGTGTGTTTCAGCAGGCTAAGAGCATCCAGACTTTGTAGATCAACACAGCAGTGTGGCTCTGGCTTCTACTCTAAGCTGTAAACAACATAGCAGGCATCTCACTGAGCACTTGTTGACAATACAACGGAGAAAAAGCGAACTGGTGGTTGAAAACCACAGCAACTTCGATCCTTTCGTTCTAATGTCGCCTCCTGGTCTCTGGTGTTTAGCTTGCAGGAGTTGACTCAAAACACACCAAGTTTGGCCGACACTGAGGTGCACAGCATGGTCATCCAAGTATGGACCCAATTTTGGGGGGGTATTTCTCCACCAGAACCACAACCCTTCTTGACCACACACACACATACACACACACACTGCTGGACAGTCCCATGTACCTCCATGCCAGTTGTGCTCCGATAACCTTTCAAAAGTAGTTCTCAAAATTCCACACATTCCCCTATAGAGGCCTGGTCATGCCATCTGCTGGGATGTGGCTTCACACACACGCACGCACGCACGCACACACGCACACACACACACACACACACACAGGGAGTTGAGAGTGATGTAAAGGATAAGGTTACCAACAGTTAAAACGGTTAGAAACATTTGTTTGCCAGACTCTTGCAGTGTCACTGCCCGTGACACTGCCCGTGACACTGCCCATGACCGAAAATTAAGCTGTAAAATCAGACCAAGCCATCAAATCCAGACCAAAATAGTCTGTGTTGGTTTTCATGCTTGAATCACATGAATCGTAGTAGCCTACAGCTGAGTAACATGTCTGGTTACACGTTACGAGCCTGTCGTTCCCACATGTGCTGGTGTGTACGTGTAGCATGCTAGTGTGTGTGTTAAGTGTGTACTGTATGTGTGCCGTTTGTGTTTGAGTGGAAGGGCTCACACGTAGGTGTCTGCTTGACACAGCTGGGTTGGTTGAATAGGTTCCTCTGGTGTGTGTGTGTGTGTGTATGTGTGTGTGTGTGTGTATAAAAACTTACATGCCAGACATACCGGTCCCTCACTATAGCCAGAAAAGAGTTTTAATCAGTGTTCTCACTCCCCTTCACCAAAGAATGAAAAAACCTGCGCAAACACACACACACACACACACACTCACTACTAATATATTTCACATTATTAGCATGCAAATGCAAGTTCATAGCGAGGCAGATTTAGTCTTGACATAGTTTGATTTTCTTTGTCGACCAAATTCTAGCTTTCCTTCTCATGACTTCCTGGTAGCTCAAATGTCCCGAGTTAAAGAACAAGCAGCTATAGTTCACAGACCAGCAGAAACTTTACACATCTCTATTTCACTGAAAGGGGCTTGTTAGGGCCAGAGGCTTTGGTCAGGGTCATAGCTGTGACACGTCAGATGGCCTTACATTTAGTCATTTATCAGACACTCTTATCCAGAGCGACTTACAGTAAGTACAGGGACATTCTCCCCGAGGCAAGTAGGGTGAAGGGCCTTGCCCAAGGGCATAACGTCATTTTTCACAGTTGGGAATCGAACCGGCAACCTTCTGATTAATAGCCCGACCTTCCTGTGTTTGGAGGCCTGTCCCTCACAACCTTTGGAGAAATCGGATCTTTTTGACGCTGCCTGTTTGGAAAGAGTTACAGAAGTTCTAGAGCCAACGTTTTTTCAACGTTCCAAACGTTCAAATCTCAGGTCAAGCGCTCCAGGGGTTATTCGTCACGTCGGTCGAAGACCTTAGAGGTCACAAATCCGAGATCTCCTCTCTCTTCTCCTCTTTCCTCTCTCGCGCGGGTTTGCCTCTGTTGTGTACAGGGTTTGCGAGGGTTTACAGGAACAAACTTGATAACTCTGACTGACAAGCTCGTTAACCTACATTTCTACAAAAAAAGAGCTTTGGAACACGTATTTGGATGCGAGGCACGAAAGTGTGGAACATCACATCCTCACTAGTAACCACATGCACTCCCCATTCTCTCATTCTCCAGCTGCCTAATCTACGGTAACTCCTTCGTGTTTCACATCCAACTTGACTCTGGTGATTCAACCACAACAGAAGTCTGAACAAGAAAGAACCCGCAAAGACCAGCGACAACGGTCAATGACATCATACAAAACGCCTGAACACGTACAGTGAGTTCTAGAACAAAAGCTATTCCTTTGGAATCAATTAGACATCATTCTAGAGTTCCGGACGTCTACCTGAACTGGACTTTAAACACGTCTTTTTCACGGTCCAAGTTCTGCCTCAAAATAATAGGCCTACCAAAGCCTACAAATAGCCTACATTTAGCTTGACAGTGGTCGTGCCTGTCCGGCGACTGTGGTTTAAACCGGACCAGAGCTTGAATCCTGCTTGGATCAGAACCTACCTCTGATGATCCTGGTCCTCTTCCTGGACTGGATCTTGGTGAACCTGCCCTTGAAGTCGCTGGGTACGAACATGTCCACGGACAGGCTTGCGATGCGGTCCAGGACGATCCCATCCTGGTCCTGGTCCTGGCTCCGGTCCTGGTCTTGGTGGGAATCCTGGGTCTGGTCGATGCCGGTCTGGGACCCTAGGTTGGACAAGCTTCTCACGTCCTCCAGAGACATCTCATCCGGCCCCTGCTGGTTCCCCTTCCCCCTGACTCAGCCCTCAGTGAAGAACCATGAGGAGAACAAGGGGCACCTGGCACAACTTCCCACCCACCCGGGCTTCGAGGTCCTCGACGATGTCACTTCCCCCCTCCGGGGTTTAGAGGTCCTCGACGATGTCACTTCCCCCCTCCGGGGTTTAGAGGTCCTCGACGATGTCGGTCCTCGGATGCTGGGGCTAGCCGGCTAGCCTGCCTCACCTCGGCTGTGTCACTCCTTCCTTTCTCCTCGGCCCTCCTCTCCTCCTCCTCTCTGTAATGCCCTCTCTCCTTGTCTCTGCACAGGTGCAGGGATGGTGGAGCCTTCCCAGGTCGCTGGGATCAACTGGGTGCAGTGTTGTTGTTGTTCCTGCAGTCGCGGCGGCACCCCATAGAGGACAGGCTAGGGACCTCCCTTCTGGGTTGGAGGGAAAAACACACTCCCTCCTCTTCAAATCAGAGAGCCCTGATTTCCTCCCCCCGATCCAGTCACTCAAGACAGGTTACGTCTTCTGTTCTTTTTCTTTCTTTCTGTCTTTTTTTTCTTCTTCCAGTCCTTTCTTTTGTTCTTCCTTTCTTGGGTTCAGTCTCTCGCTCCCTGTGTGCTTCCTCCTCTAACCTGTTCCTCCCTCTCTCGCTCCGGAGTGTCACTGAGACCCAGCTGTGCTCCTCCTCGCTCAGGTGGAGGAGTGGGGAGGGAACAGGACCCAGTGGCCGCACCTGATTGGCTGTCTCTGTCTCTCTCCTTGGATCACAACCACTCCTTTTTCTTATGACTCTCTCTCTGTAGTAAGGCAGGGGAGAATGGCATGCTTGTGCCTGAGTCAGACTCTTAACACATGGTGTGTTTATGTGTGTGTGTGAGTGTGGGGGCGTGTGTGAGAGTGAGTTTGGGTGTGGGGTTTTTTCTACCGCCATACACTGGTCGAGGCCGTTTGTCCAGTTAGCAACCTGGATGAGTGAATGGGTCTGGTGTAAGATTACTGAGGCCAGACACACTTTATATAGAGGGACAGAAAGAGAGGGAGAGAGAGACAGAAAGAGAGGGAGAGAGAGACAGAAAGAGAGGGAGAGAGAGACTTTCAAAAGTGTGGTGTCCACAGCCACGTGTTGAGGTCAAACATCGACACTGAATTTGAACTTCAGCCGTGCACAAACGCAGTACAAAACCACACACACACACACACACACACACACACAAACACACACACAGACACACAAACTGATCATAAACAATCTGGAGGTTGTGACACAGTTGTGACACACAAACCGCCCTCGGCGACTTGCTGATGTCACAATCGTCATGCCGACAGGTCCCGTGAGCAACAGGTCCTTTGAGACGCCTGGAGGGACAGAGATGGCAAGACAGCAGGGTGGGGGGGGGTCTTGGAACTGACTTCCTGCTTCTTTGGGAAAGGCCCAGAATCCAGGGGAACTTTCAGGGGCCCACACACTGCCTGGGCGGGAGGGGGCGGGGCTGTTGTGGCAGCTCGAGGGTTAACAGAGAGGTGCCAGGGACGGTGCAAAGAGGCATGACATCCACTCAGGAATACACAAATTAAAAGTAAACATCCACGCGCACACACACACACACACCGTCGTAAACATTACGGAGGCGCTGCCACGCAAATAGATTGTTGTTGTGACTTTTTTTTCCCCCTCTCTTCCAGGCGACCAATCAGGAGTGGGTGTAGTTGACCAATCATGGATCACATGGCATCCAGGGGGAGACAGATGAGGAAGTCATCTATTACATAAATGATATGGGTTTCTGGCAAAGCGTAGCAGCAAAGTGCACTGTCATTGTCATCTAGCCTACAATTACCTCCAGCGTTTGCGGGTGTGTTAGTTAGCAGATTAGTGGCAAATAAATTGGCCACTATAAATGTTTATTTCAATCTTGTTTACAAAACATTGTTGTCACGGTTCATCTAGACCCGAGAGCTTTCCAAGGCCAGAACACAAACCACACTACTGGGGCTGGAACTAGGGCTGGGACTAGAATTAGGGCTGGGACTAGATCAGGGGCGGGGACTGGCACTAGCAATCACTTTGAGGATATGACAAAAAATTGAAATCACTTCAGAACCATGGCACAGAAAATATGTCCGAAATACTTCTGTGACATTTCTTTGTTGTTGATAATTATTGTTTACATTTGCATGGCGCCCCCTGGTGTTAGGAGCGCTCCGGAGGCGGCCCGCAGTCTGACCGAAGGAACAGCAGGCTAGAATCGTGTTGAAACATGAACGCAGATCGTCATGACTCCTCCTGAACCCCATACTTAAAACAAATCCGCTCTACAGATCTACTGTTGGGACAACCGCCAGCATAACAAGATAATTCACTTCACGCCGAACACACACACACACACACAGAGCGGGATTATCCGGTCACACCCAAACACGAGCTGTTTGGTAAACACAGCTCTTATCCGACCTCATCCTCGACACTGATCCTCCCCCACCCCCCTTCATCCTCTTCCACTCGCTCATACACCCCCCCCCCCCCCCCCCCCCGGCGCCCTCACTCCCATCCAAAAATCATGCGGCCTTAACACACGTCAGGAGTTGACGCCGCGGTGACAGCGCCGTCAGATGTAGCGCAGGAGACCATGTATTTCTTGCACCCTCCCCGCCACACACACACACACCCACACACACACGCCCACCCTTAAAAAAAAAACACAGAGAGAGACAATGCCGAGAGCGACAGTTGAGACTCTTTGAGGTCATCTCCCGTTTGCACCGAGCTCAGCTTGCATTAGGGTCAGGGTTAGACGTAACGCACAGAAACCCCGTGGTGGCGGACACTCCCTGCTGCCCAAACACCCACTCTGCCAGGAACACCCTGCAGGAATGTGGCATCCCCACAGCAAAGCTGCTGTACCACTTCCTCCCTCTCCCTTCTTCACACTCAAATACTTCCCCCTCCCTCCCTCCCACCCCCCCCATCCTTATTTTTCTCTCTCTTTCTCTTCATCCGGGAAGCCCCCGTGACGCGGCCTTGAACAAAAGACTAAACACATCCAAATGGATTTCATTTCATCTCTCCATTTCCTCCCTCTCTTCTCATGCCATTCCCGTAAGAGTCAGGTGGCTGCGCGGTTAGAGAATCGGGCTATCAGAAGGTCGCTGGTTCGATTCCCGGCCGTGTAAAATGACGTTGTGTCCTTGGGCAAGGCACTTCACCCTACTTGCCTCGGGGGAATGTCCGTGTACTTACTGCAAGTCGCTCTGGATAAGAGCGTCTGCTAAATGACTAAATGTAAGAAGCCCGCTGACCGGGCGAACGCCGGCCGGGTCCGCGGTCACCCGTCCTCTCATCCCCTCCTCTCGTCATCCTGACTTCAGGAGAATTCCGCTCCACCCCGGGCACCTCCTGTCGCGTGCCGAGAGTCGCCACGGCTACTGTTGCCCCCCGGGTCCCTGGCCGTGCGTACTGTGGCAACCTGATTGTACGGCAGCAACCCGAATTGGCTGTGTTACGGACATGTAAACAGCTAATTCACCCTGGGAGGAAAACCCAGACGCACTGATGACTTAAATGTCGGTTGCGAACCGACATTTAAGTCAGTTGGGACGTACAGTTGGGAAGTGGATATGTCTGTGTCTGCGGTGGGAGCGTCTACATTTCCAGACAGCCGGTCAATCAGAGACGGCCAAGCCGACAGAGTCGAACAACAAAATGAGGCATCCTGGTCTTTTGTCTGGCCGCATCCCTCCCCAGCAGTGGGTTGGCTTTGCAACAGCGCCCTCTACTGTTCGTGGGTGGAATTACAACAATCCTGTGCAGTGGCTTGGCACGTTTTTACAATGAGATGGTGCACCGGCACTGGTTTGCGTGTGTTTGTGTCTACGATACCGAGAGAGACTGGGCAGATACGATAACTGAGTTACGTAACAGAGTCGGGTCGGTTAATGCATTTCTTCCGCTTTGGTGAACACCCTGAGAGAACAATCCAATTCAAAATAGGTAAAATGACACAAAACACACACACGCATACAGACACACTCAAGCTACCAGAGTTGAAAAAAAAGAAAAATCATTATTTCTGAACATAACCAAATCCAACAGGGCAGGCTGAAAGAGACCATGTGACTTGATGATGAGGTCATTCTGACCAGGAGAGAGAGAGGTAGAGATCTCTACAGGGAGAGGGAGATGCCCATTAACTAAACGTTCATCTCAAAAGGACCTGAGGCTGAGAGAGAGTGTGTCAATGTGTGTGTGTCTCTGTGTATGTGTGTGTGTGTGAGAGCTTGCATGCATCGTTTCTGAAATACCAGGTTACATAAGTCTGTATCATTCCTGGACCAGGGCTGGTATCTATGGAAACTAAGGAGGTCAGGTCATGTCAGTGTGTGTGTGTGTGTGTGTGTGGGGGAGTGGCCATGGCCTCACCAAGCTTTATCTTACCATCATGGAAGACATGCATAAATAGTACACAGCCACATCCCTGATAACCACCATGGGTAGTACTGCGATAATACAGTACCTCTTTATTTGTTTGGGAACTGGGAAGAGAGGCAGACAGGAAGTCAGATGACTATTCAGATCACTTCCTGCGTGAGCAGGACGGAACAGCCGGGGGCGTGAGCAACGACAGAGGCAACGCGTGTCCGTTGAAAATAGCGCTTTGATGGATTTTTTTTACGTTGGGAATTGATGTTTGATGTCACCAAACGGATTCATGTCCCGCAGGCCAGACCTGGGTCAGTTACTATTCACAAAGTCCCTTAATTAGGCCTCAAACGGTCTCTGAAGCAGCCAATTGTGAATCAATTCAAATACACCCCAGTAATTTTCAATGACTGTGATCTCAGGTCATGTCTAGGGTGTTGTTACAGGGGTGCAGTGCAGTTCGGGGTCAGGAACTTGACCTACCGTAGTCCACACAGGATAGTCTTTCATGCAACCAATGCGTGAAAGCCAATGAGAAAAACATCGCTGATTTACCTACACGCCGAAAACATCTCACCCTAGTAACCGAGTATTGATTTGTTTGCTGTTCATGACATGCTTTGGTGTCCTGGCAGATGTCTAAGTGGACACATGACCACAGAATGCTCCCAAGCTGTTGCCGGAGGAATGCCTACTGTGCTGGTCGGCCTGGTTACATGAGTAAGATAAATACCACAAACAAACCATATGGTCTGTCTGAAAAGCACTGTGGGCCTACATGTTTTGCCTTCTGCCATTCCGTGCATGACCGTGTGCGTGTGTGTGTGTGTGAAGCCAAGCCCAGACATATAGCCCGAACACAATGGCGTTAACTGGGTCGCCGTTGACGACAGGCTCAGCCAAACAGCTGGAGAGAGGGTGAGCAAGGCAGGACAGAGGGAGGGAGGGAGATCCGAGAGAAGACTACCCTTCCAGGCAGTCTGTCCATGAGTGTAAGGAGGGACAAATACTAGCTGAAAGGGGTCACCTCTGTCAGGGCCAGAAGCATGCTCATGACCCCCTATTCCCATCCCCACATGCATGCCTGCCCTGAGACTGCAAAACAAAACTACTGTGACACATGACGGTTTATCACATTCTAACGACTGTCTCGAGCAAACAAGACACCGACACGCTCATCGTCTAGACGCTAACCTTAAACCCAAACAGTACTGTAACACTGACAGCTGCTTTATCTCAGTAAATAACCTGACTTCTATGCTGTGATGCTGCAATAACCTGAATATACAAAGTAAATAGTCTTAAATGTGGTTACCTTTCAGTACTGGCTAATAATGCTATTTGCTTTGCGAAGGTGAGATATTCACGATTGAATAATTTAAAACCCCACGACCTCTACAACTAACCTTTGGTGGAGCATCTTGCTTGTATTCACTTTCCCCGCCAGGCTAGGAGAGTCCATGTCGGTACCATCAAACAGAGTTTTCAAAATCAAACCAGACATCTTTATTATGCGTTTATTCTAACGCCCCAACGATTGTGTCTAGGAATATCTCATGCTGTCAGCCGGGTGGGACTGGACAAAGCCTGCTTAGCATGGTTCAAGCTACCAACCGGCTTTGGCCAATTTAACAAATAACTGTAGCCATGACAAACTGTAGATTCCCCCGGCAATTTAAACAACATTCATTACAAGGTGGATTGATATTATACCTTACAATAAAACATGAAATGTGTTGCAGTTCGTGTTTCCTTGCACCATCTTGGCACGAGAGGCGGCATCCCCTCGAGCCCCCTGCTATCTTTAATCTTATCAATCCGAATTAACAATACAAGCTTCAATAAGCCTTGACAGCCACATTTTGTACGTGCTCTTTGTGAGAAATGATTGATAAATCGTAGCAGACATAGCTAACTGTATGTGAATTGAGGTGGTAGAAGATGTCTACAGAAAGGTACTAGCAAGCCTTGTGTGGTAGCGAGACCGGTAGCTAACTAGCTGGCTAGCTACTTGTGATATAGGCTACTATAGTTGGCAATAGTCTGTTAGCTCCATCAGGACGAATAAAGACACAGCTTGCTGTTGAAGCGACAAGAACCACAGAAAACCATCACTCGCGGGGATTACGATAATTCATGCAAACATGTTCCCTACCTTGTGCGAATTTGAAAAGCAGTTTAAACCGTCATGTCCCGGTTTGAAAGCTTTTTTTATGTGTATTCCCGTGTTATCATCAGTCGTCTCGCGTCTCCTCCGGGAATCTTGCCTCTTCAGCTGACAGCTTTGGAGCGCTCGCTGACAGCACTCCGCCCTTAGCAACCAATCAGATGTGGGTCCTTTGCTGACGGGTGGTAGTCATTGGCTGCTTGTCCTGTCTGTCAATCAAGCTCTGTGGGTGCACTTTGGTCCTGTGGTAGTCCACCTGCCACAAGAAGGATGCTCGCCTCGGAAAATGTGAAATGACTGGACTGGAAATGTGGAATTACCAGAGAACGAAATGGCCCAGGTTTTGTGTCAGTTAGTCACATCAAACGTCGCTTATTCCTCGTAGCAAAATACTGCATAGACACATCTATTAATACCACGTCCAAACCTGGGGTACATATTTTACAAATAGCTTAGGGTCAAATACAAATATATCTGATGGAACGAGAGTACTAGGTTTTTAGAAATAAACACCATATCGAATATAGTTGCTTTATTCCTTGTTTACAAACTCAAATGCACACGTGTTCATAGTATTGCACAAATACCCATAACACACCCTGCCTTGTCATGCATAGCTAATGCTTTCCTTATGGGGACAAGTACTCACTCACTCATCTCCCTTTTCCTTTATTCCATCAGCCCCCCCCCCTTCATCACCTTCATTCCTTTCCTCCACTTCTCCCCCCCCCTTCCTTCTCTTCCATCCTCCTGTCCTTCCATCCATCCTCTTGTCCTTCCTTCCTTCCATCCTTCCTTCCACCCCCAATTCTCTTCTTTTCTCTTCATCTCCACATCTCGCTGCAACAGATGAGACCATTTTCTCCGTTTTCCTCTGTGCAAGGTTGATTATTCAAACGCAACTTTTGCATATTAAAAACAGCTCAATGTTTCAAATAAGTATTAATAGTAAAATATCCACGATAAGAGAGCCTCACACAAGCTGAGGAGCACAAGCTATAGTCAAGGCTATGGATTCAGACTGGCTGAATGTATCTTCAATCTAATCTATTTAGTCAGTTTTATGTGTATTCATATAGTTTTTATGTTTCGTGTCTTTCTGATCAAAAACATCCATATTTTAAGTTGTTTGCTTGTTATCCAGGCCAGTAACATTATAAATACATGTATGTATGTATGTATGTATCTACACACAGTGTGGAAAGATGCGAACAGGTAAAACAGATGTGTACATAATGACATCACAGTAGTGTACAGCCAATAGAGGAGCAGCAAAAGCAACATGGTAGAGCCATGTAACATAGTGTGTATGAAGACCCAGAACATGAGGGATTAGAGAAACAAAAAGCGAATGAGGGGTTGAAACAAACACAGACTGTACACTAAAGTACATTCAGACAAGCAGAACAATATTTTTCCCCTTCATCTTTTAGAAAAGGTGACTTATTTCCCCCTTATTCACTGTGTTGAGTGTAGGGCAAGTCTGGCCCAGCCCTTGTGTTGTTTCCAAGATCAGATCCTAATAAGGCCATTCATTTGCTTCAATTAAGAAGGTTCTAGTTCATTTTTATGTACAAATAGTTACATAATTACAACCTTTATACATTTCCTCTGACACTCGTGAAGTAGACGTTATGAAAAATAAAATAAAAAAATGTACAAAGAGAGAAAAGTCTTTGACTAGTTCCCCTTATCTCACCAAAAGCTATGAGATGTGTGGGAACTTTCACTTTCTCCCGGTATCCAAGGCCTGTTTCAGCCCTTTCTTCTTCCTGTCTTTCTAACTGAATCCATGTCTTTTTCCCCACTGCTACAAGTGATGCTGGTCCGGATTTAGAGAGACCACCTGCTCATCCTGGAATCTCAAGAATGCACGACTTCATGAGGAATAATGGGGTGGGTAACTATTACTGTTCTCACCCATTCCATCTCGACCCTCCTTCCTCTTTCCTCCTCCACCCTTCATCTCAACCAGCGTCCTCCGTCAGTCAGCGAGCTGCATGCCACTGGTGGTGGTGGGTGGGGGGGGGGAGAGTCTGGGGAAGGGAGGGACATCAAGTTTGTGACCTTCCCAGTGGAGAACCACGAATGGCAACACTTGAGGCAAGATGGCAAGAGCAGAGTTTGGACAAAACGCTTGCGAGACACAAAAGCGCACGGGCCCCGGCGGGGGTTCAGCATTCCAACGCTCCTTCCTCGTATCACGTCCGACCGATCCAGTGTCGGAAGAGCAGGAAGCCCAGGAGGGGCAGACACCACCACCCCACCCCCCCCCCCCACCCCCCACCCCCATACGCCTTCACCTTATACCCCTCTCCGTCCACCTCCCACCGCCCTCACCCGTACCGGGGATCCATGTCTGTCAGGGAGATGCGGGGGGGGCAGGAGGGGGGCTCAAAGTACCCATGCCGCAAGGCCTCCGCGTAGATGGTGGAGGAGGTGACGCTCTTGCGATCCTTCTTCAGGGCGGACCTCCTCTGCCAGCGGCACAGCAACACGTCCACCTGCTCCCTGAAGAAGCTGGTGGTCAGGGTGTAGAGGATGGGGTTCAGGGCGCTGTTGATGGGCAGGATGAAGATCACCACCCAGGACGAGATGGAGCCTGAGGGGAGGGGACAAGTCTGTAAATCACCACCCAGGACGAGATGGAGCCTGAGGGGAGGGGACAAGTCTGTAAATCACCACCCAGGACGAGATGGAGCCTGAGGGGAGGGGACAAGTCTGTAAATCACCACCCAGGACGAGATGGAGCCTGAGGGGAGGGGACAAGTCTGTAAATCACCACCCAGGACGAGATGGAGCCTGAGGGGAGGGGACAAGTCTGTAAATCACCACCCAGGACGAGATGGAGCCTGAGGGGAGGGGACAAGTCTGTAAATCACCACCCAGGACGAGATGGAGCCTGAGGGGAGGGGACAAGTCTGTAAATCACCACCCAGGACGAGATGGAGCCTGAGGGGAGGGGACAAATCACCACCCAGGACGAGATGGAGCCTGAGGGGAGGGGACAAATCACCACCCAGGACGAGATGGAGCCTGAGGGGAGGGGACAAATCACCACCCAGGACGAGATGGAGCCTGAGGGGAGGGGACAAATCACCACCCAGGACGAGATGGAGCCTGAGGGGAGGGGACAAGTCTGTGCACGTTCATCTTAGTCGATGTGTAGGTTTGTGTGCGTGTGCGCGCGTGTTTGGGGCTTTAAGCATGAATGCATGATTGGGTGTGTGTGTGTGTTTGTATGAGTGTCTTTAAATACAAATACACTGTTTATGTGAGGACGTGTTTACAATATTTACCCTTCTCACATGTATGTAACCAGTATGTAATGTATGAAAGCATGTATGTAACCAGTATGTAATGAGATAAAAGCATGTATGTAACCAGTATGTAATTAGATAAAAGCATGTATGTAACCAGTATGTAATGTAAGAAAACATGTAAGTAACTAGTATGTAATGTATACAAACATGTATGTAACCAGTATGTAATGTAAGAAAACATGTAAGTAACCAGTATGTAATGTATACAAACATGTAGGGAGTCAGGTGGCTGAGCGCTTAGGGAATCGGGCTAGTTTTCAGAATGTTGCCGGTTCGATTCAGGCCGTGCCAAATGACGTTGAGTCCTTGGGCAAGGCACTTCACCCTACTTGCCTCGGGGGGGAATGTCCCTGTACTTACTGTAAGTCGCTCTGGATAAGAGCGTCTGATAAATGACTAAATGTATGTAATGTAAGCAGTATGTAACCAGTATGTAAAGTATAAAAACATGTAAGTAACCTGTATGTAAGTAACCTGTATGTAATGTAACATGTATGTAACCAGTATGTAATGTAACATGTATGTAACAACACTCACCTGGAATCTCCACTTCCAGCAGAGACAGGATCTTGACGAGGAAGATGGGGATCCAGCAGAGGGCGTCCGAGAACACGATGAAGAAGAAGCGGTTGGCCACGGCGACGTCTCTATGGAGACGGCTCCTCACGTCGGTGGCGTTGATGCCCGTGTTGTAGATGGAGTAGAACATGCTGGAGTAGGAGAACACGATCACCAGGAACGCTACCAGGTTCAGACCTGCGATGAGAACACACACACACACCACACACACCACACACACCCCACACACAGACGTGGACACACATGAACACACACACACCACACACACCCCACACACAGACGTGGATACACGTGCACATGAACACACACACACAGACGTGTACACACATGCACATGACCACACACACAAACACACCCACACACACACCACACACAGAGACGTGTACACACATGCACATGACCACACACACACACACACACACTATCAACACAACAACATTCCAGAGCAGTGAAAACCTTGTTTCCTCTGTGAATTGCAGATAACTCGACAAACATGTTTGTTTACTCAACAACCGACACCCGTACTAAACCATCCCACGCAGAAACGGTTGTCAGTGCCCTGAAAAGATTGATAAGCTTCGTCACGCTGTTGCAACAAAAATCCCTCCGCACTGTCCCAGCCTGAGGCCCTACCCAGGAATATGCCCGTGGAGTATCCCTCCGCCACTGGCTTCTCCTGCCTGTCTGAGTGCAGGGGAAAGCAGACCCCGTTACGGCCGTAATAGTTCCCAAACAGGTCCTCGTTCATGAGGGGCACGGCTGCGATCACGAAGCCCAGCAGCCAGATGGACACCAGCACCACCTGGTGGAGGAAGAGGGAACAACAGCTTCAGACTGCGTTCCGGGGGAGACGCCTCGAAGGAATGGAAGTGTTCCTAACCTGGACTTACTCTGTGTTTTCTGCTCTTTTACACTGACTAGTATGGTCAGTAGTACTAGTTTAAGTACTTAGTTAAGCTTTTTTTGCTTCTTTAATTTTTACTTGTACATCCCTATTGTGAAAGGATTTTACACTCGGACTAATTAGACATCCCCCTTCTTGAACTCACCACAATCTGGAACTTTCCAGGCCGCAGGTGGCTAAAGGGGAAGACGATGACCAGGAACTTCTCCATGGTCAGGTAGGTCAGCAAGAGAACTGACACCTGCGTGTCACAAAGGATCAAGACTGACACCGACATCCTCCAGAAGGGCCTGACCAGTCACCTTTCATTTCCTCCCACCGTTCGGCGTGCATCGGCGACGAGCGCACGTGTATGTGTGCGCGTGTTCACGCGCGTGCGTGCCGTGACTGCGGGCACGTGTGTGTTCACACCTCTGAGGAGAGCATGGCCAGGAAGCCGATGGTTCGACACTCGATGCTCTCCATCCACATCAGAGCGTTGCGGTTATATTGCCCCCTGTACTTCATATCGAACACACCGACGAAGAACAGATACACGCCCATTAGGCAGTCAGCACCTGTAGAGGAGGAGGGAGGGGAGTGACGGTGAGGAGACAAGAGACAGAGATTAGAGGAGAGGAAGGGATGGAGGTAGAGGTCGATAATGAGAGAGATTGAAAGCAGGGATGAGGGCAAACACACCGCAGGATTGGCTGGCATCAACAGGAAGGAAGCAAATCCCACAAATGAAACAC
>NW_026911212.1:0-1000 GCF_963692335.1 Osmerus eperlanus | reverse complement strand
GCCAAGCTGATGTTCTTTCTACGCCCGCTACCCTCCTCCTCCAACACCCTGAAGACATACTTCCCTGACGTCAAGGTAGGGGGAGGGGGGGAGGAGGGGGAGAGGGAGGGGGGAGGAGGGGAGAGCCAGAGGGGGATGGGGGGGAGAGAGAGCCTTAATGTATCCATGTTTACTGTAGTCGTTGTTTTACACTTCTTTATTTGTCTTTCCCTCCTCCCCCCTCCTCCTCCCCCCTCCTCCTCCCCCCTCCTCCTCCCCCCTCCTCCCCCCCTCCCCCCCTCCTCCTCCCCCTCCTCCCCCTCCTCCCCCCTCCACCTCCCCCCTCCTCCTCCTCCCCTCCCCCCTCCCCTCCCCTCCCCCCCTCCTCCCCCTCCTCCCCCCTCCACCTCCCCCCTCCTCCTCCCCCCCTCCCCCCTCCTCCTCCCCCCTCCTCCTCCCCCCCTCCCCCCTCCTCCTCCCCCCCTCTTCCCCCCTCCTCCCCCTCCCCCCTCCTCCCCCCCCACCCTCCTCCACCTCCTCCCCCCTCCTCCTCCCCCCTCCTCCTCCCCCCCCTCCTCTCCACCCTCCTCCTCCCCCCTCCTCCTCCCCACCTCCTCCCCCCTCCTCCACCTCCTCCCCCAGTTTAATCGCTGCGTCACCTCCCAGCTCATCAAGTTGGTTTCAGTAACTTCCGGGAGTTCTTCTACATCCAGATGGAGCGCTTCGCCAGGCAGGCGGTCCGTGATCGCGTGCCCAGGGAGGGGGGCTCCGGGGCTGGGCAGGGAGGGCCGCGAGGGCCCCGGGCTGGCCAGGGACCCCCAGGTTCGCCTGGGCAGGGACACAGAGCTGTATCGCATCCTGAACATGCACTACAACAAGAGCAACGACTACCAGGTTACACACGTGTTGTGTATTGTGTGTGTGTGTATTGTGTGTGTCTTCTCTCACACACTCACTCCTATCCCTGTCTCTCTCTCTTTTTGTCTCTCTTTCTCTCTTCAAATGTTTTCTCTCCCCTCCT
>NW_026911211.1:0-6461 GCF_963692335.1 Osmerus eperlanus | reverse complement strand
TGCAGGATCTCTCTCATCCCTGACATTTGAGGACCTGTAAGTGGATCCTCGGGCTTTTCCCAGCAGATGGAAACTGAGCTGAGTGTCCTGGTGTCCCTGGAACCAGCAGTCCTCAGCCAACAGCTCTGCTATCACACTCTCCCACTCATCAAACCAAGACCAGGACTGGACCTAGCGGTCCGACCCAATGCCCTGCCGGCATGTTCATCATCCACTTAAAGAAGCGTTTGAAGTCTGAGCCAGAACACGTGTGGCTGTACGAGCAGAGCAGGAGACAGAAGATCTCATGGATGAACTAGAGGATGAAGGAAACAGATTTTTTCCCCCGTCCTCCGCTGAGCAAACAGGGTGGGTGTGAGAGGCATCTGTACTGTAGTGTTTGCTCTGGGAGCCTGAAACACTGATGGTGCCCACAAAGCTCTCATTGATAAACTTTGTTGCTGCTGAATAGTGTCATAGAAAACGCGGGGAAAAACCCCTGAGTTAAAGCTGGCTAGGACCCCTTTAACGCTTTTTTGGCCTAATTCCTGTGTCTGAGTTAAATAAACGTCAGCTGGAAAGCTGATTTGAGAAGTTTACTTCTCATAAAACCTAACCAAGATGCTGATTCAGAGCAGCAGAGCATGAAAAACCTCTGAGAATCTTTTCTTTTTGAAAAACACGTCTGTGTATTGAAAACACCACAGATGGTGCTCTGAATAACCCTTGCAGAGTATTGTGTGTCAGATTACTTATTCACTTATAATAATAGCTAGGCTGGAGTGGGTGGCAAACAGCACCTGGGTGGCAATATTATCATTCAAATGAGTGGAATTGAGGTCTTTAGAGGGAACGCTCCAAGCTTCGGAGGTTTAATTGATATAATTTTCTAGCGGGGGGACATTTATGTGAACAAAAGGCCAGCAGACACAGGCAGGGCAGGATTAGCTTCTCTTGTGCTCTAGAAGCACAAATAAGGCTGTAATTAGCTAGTCAGAGGCCACAGGAACAATCTCTGTATCACAATGGTGGCTATTCTCCAGCTAGTGCAGACGAGAATATGAACGCCTGGTTTGGCCTGCGTGATGCCTGCTGTCTGGGCACTGGGCGAGATGTTCTCTTGTTGGGCAGGCGTGATAGGAGAGAAAACCAAGCAATGTTCTAGCTTGAAATCCAAGTACACACACGAGGCCGGGAGTCTGAGGTGGGATGTGGAAATTGGTCCATTACCACAGAATGGGGCCTGTAAACAATGCATCTCTCTGGCTTTTCAGCAGCTCACTGAAGAAAGGAAAACACCTCTGTGTAAATGTTCTCCTCGTAAGGAGGCACAAGGAGCGCAGTCTTAGCCCGAGCACAGCAACCCAGCCAGGCAGAGGAGGCCGTGTTGACAGCCTCAGTTCACTCATGGAAAAAGCGCACAATGTGAGTTCTGTTTAAGCGACTGACTTTGGAAGCCAGTCAGCACAGAACAAAGCTTTCTCAGTGCAGCCGCCCTGCGTGTTCCTGCGCCGGCCTCAGGGTTCCTGCTGCTCACACCCGAGGGCACACACCAGGTCCGTCTGACGGGAGCTGTGTCCTGGCAGCATGCCCAGCAGCCGGTACAGCTGGGGGGGTGCAGGAGATGGATCCTCCTGGCTGAACCCCACACCAGGGCTAGGAGAGGGAGGAGCCGCAGGTAGACAGGTAGACAGAGAGGCAGGCAGGTTGGCAGATAGACAGGCAGGTTAGCAGACAGACAGACAGGTTAGCGGAGAGACAGACAGGCAGGTTAGCAGACAGACAGGCAGGTTAGCAGGCAGACAGACAGGCAGGTTAGTAGAGAGACAGGCAGACAGACAAGCAGGCAGACAGGCAGGCAGACAGGCAGGTTAGCAGACAGGCAGACAGACAGGCAGGCAGGTAGACAGGCAGGCAGGCAGACAGGCAGGTTAGCAGACAGGCAGGCAGGTTAGCAGACAGACAGACAGGCAGGTTAACCCTTGTGTTATCTTCGGGTCATTCTGACCCATCAGTCATTGTGACCCACCGTCGTATTGCGACAAATTTACCGCATACAAAGACAAAGTGAAGCATTTTCTTTTAACAGCTAGGCTGTCTCAGACCCCCCACATTGCAAAGGTTAAAAGAAAATTATTTTAATTTGTTTTTGTATTGGGTAAAATTGGGTAAACACAACGATGGTTCGTTATGAACCTTTGGGTCATGTGACCCGAAGGCAGCACGAGGGTTAACAAAGAGACAGACAGGCAGGCAGACTGGCTGCTGCAACACTGTCCTTTACAGAGTTGACAGCTCCTCGCTCTCTCTTTCACTAAATATTTGGGGAAGAAAAACGTGATTGCTGTGTCCAAGGCAGCAGAGCTGCAGCTGCAAGAGAGTGTGTGGGGGCAGGGTTTAGGGTATGTGTTGCACATACTATTGTTCTTGTGTGTGAGCTCTGCCCGGTAACACACCCTTCCCCTTATTGTCAGATGTCCAATCAGATTAGAGCAGTGAGAGTGAGCATGAGGGTCTTTATCATGCTGAGAGGCCGGAACAATGTGACAGAGAAAGAGGACCTACATTCAATAGCATTATCTGAGGCTGGGCTGGCACACAACACAGGGGAGAGCAAGTCCACCCCGGTCACATGGAAGTTGTCTGTGGAGGCCAAGGAGGGGGTAGAACAGATAGGAGCCCTTTGAGGTTCCTTAGGGGACACCAGACATCAAAAACATGATTCATTCTCCAGGCTGTGTCCGCTGTGTCAGGGTTAGGGTGGAGGTAGCCATGTTACATAAGCTTCTTGGCCGTGTGATGGCGTTTCCTCACAAGCCAGGATGAAACGCCAACACTGAGGGTGGGATCAGGTCTGCTGCCAGAGGCACAATATGGGGGTCTGGGAGGCGGGGGGTCTGGGGGTCTGGAGAGGGGGTCTGGGGGGCGGGGGATCTGGGGGTCTGGAGAGGGGGTCTGGGGGGCGGGGGATCTGGAGAGGGGGTCTGGGAGGCGGGGGATCTGGGAAGCAGTGACTGGTCTTGGGCTGGGGTGGGGTTTGGTGGTGTTGGGGCTGGGTCTGTGTGGGGGGGTGAGCAGGGCTAGGCTGGGTCTGTGTGTGTGGGTGAGCAGGGCTATGCTGGGTCTGTGTGTGTGGGTGAGAAAGGCTGGGTCTGGGAGCAGAGAGAGGGATGACAGGCTGAGACAGGGATCGTACCTCGCCCAGCAGGAACGGCCTTTGTCTGGACCGCCACACAAGCTGTGATTTGTTTCCCCTTTGAAATCACTACCCCCTCACACACACACTGG
The DNA here is from genome assembly GCF_963692335.1 of Osmerus eperlanus. Classification (NCBI taxonomy): domain Eukaryota; kingdom Metazoa; phylum Chordata; class Actinopteri; order Osmeriformes; family Osmeridae; genus Osmerus; species Osmerus eperlanus. Next base: position 3,194 of record NW_026911211.1, on the reverse strand, counting down.
GGGGGGGGGGACAGGAAGAGACTCGCTGGACAGGACAGGGTCATAGCCGGTCACACACACAGCACACAGCTAGCTGAGATGTCTGGCGGGCACCGCAGACACCGGCGGGCTGGCTGGGCCTTTGAGCAGCCGTGTCACAGAGAGGCTGCAGCCAATCAGAACTAACGATGCATCTACAGGCTAGCGCTGTGGTGGTGAGGTGCTGCTGGTACCCTGGTATCATGGATGTACCCTGGTATCATGGATGTACCCTGGTACCATGCTGGTACCCTGGCATTATGCTGGTAATCTGCCTCAGCCCTCAGTGCCCCCTCTGACGGTGCCCGGCCGTTTGAAGTTAGCCTCGGTGCCACGCTGCCTGACCACGGTGACAGAGGTCCTGTAGAGGCCTCAGACAGGGCAGGAGACGTCGACCATCTCTCAAACACACCAGACGGAGAAGCAGCTCATGTTTTTATGCTTCGACACCCAGATAAACAATAACCAGAGCAACCAGGATGAGAGAAGAGAGGAGGCCAGTTTCTGAGAGAGGGAGAAAGAGAGACCAGACCAAACCACTACCATGTGTGAGTTTACAAGACAGGACATGAGATGCTCTGATGGACGACTGAGAAGAACCTGTAAGTGTCGGCCGACAGGGTCAGCTTTGATCTCCAGCTGCGTGTGAAGAGGGCTGGGGAGGTACAGGATCTTTCATTTGGAGAGAGCAGGCTTTACTGTACAGAACATGAAGCCATCACACTAATGGGCCTTGCTCCAGACTCAAATCACTGCTTCTGTCCTCAAAGACAGATCTGTTGTATCCTGGAAGGCCTAACTTGCCCCAAACGCCCCCGCCCACTGAGCTAGTGAGATCACCTCAGAGTTTCGTCCCTGCAGGAGGAGGAGACACAGGAGGCTTCTACGAAGACATCCTGACAAACACAAACACGATCACGCGAGATCCCCACGATCACCCGAGGGGCTGCACACACAGCCTACTGAGAAACACACACATTCAACCAGAGGCTTGTTGCTAAACGAGGGGCCATTGGAAGGGTGTGTGTATGAGGGGACACAGAGAACTCAATACTGCCGAAAATGTTCAAGATCTCAAGATCTAATACTGTGTGTGTGTGTGTGTGTGTGTGTGTGGGAGGGCTGTCATCCTCTCATGATTTAACACTGTGTTTGTGTGTGTGTGTGTGAACTACGCTTCCCACAGTTCCAGAACCTGAACTACGCTTCCCACAGTTCCAGAACCTGAACTACGCTTCCCACAGTTCAAGAACCTGAACTACACTTCCCACAGTTCAAGAACCTGAACTACGCTTCCCACAGTTCCAGAACCTGAACTACACTTCCCACAGTTCAAGAACCTGAACTACCCTTCCCACAGTTCCAGAACCTGAACTACACTTCCCACAGTTCCAGAACCTGAACTACCCTTCCCACAGTTCCAGAACCTGAACTACACTTCCCACAGTTCCAGAACCTGAACTACACTTCCCACAGTTCCAGAACCTGAACTACACTTCCCACAGTTCAAGAACCTGAACTACACTTCCCACAGTTCAAGAACCTGAACTACACTTCCCACAGTTCCAGAACCTGAACTACCCTTCCCACAGTTCCAGAGGGGCTTGCTGAGCACACAGCTGAGTAGTACCTCCTAACACAGCCAAGCTTGTGCTCTTCACTAACAGCAGCGTTTGATTGTAGTCCTAATCATCTCAGGCATGCCTCCGTGTCGTCCGGTCAGCTACAACATGCTGCTCTGTCTGGCTGTCTTCTCAGCCACTCACTGGAAGTCCATCAGCATCACACACATACACATCACACACACATACGCTGCAAGAGATTGTTTTTGTCTCAAACTGAACTGAGATAAATGATCAAGGCGAGTAGTGTGAATAACAAATATATGTAGTAGCTAATATAAACTAACTGGGTAGTTATGGAGACATATGCCCTGCTTATGTGTCTGTCTGTTCTTGTGTGTGTGCGTGCGTGTGTGTGTGGGTGAGTGTGTGTGCGTATAAGGAGTGATCCAGCAGGTGAGAGTGCAGTATGACTCCACACAGTGTATGTTCTGCTAGTGTGACTCTGAGCGCTGCCACACCCGTCAGAACTGAGCCCACCTCGTCCATCCTGACCAGCCAATCAGAGACGCTAGGAGATGCACATTCTCCAGAGGTGAGTCCCATGTAAACCCTCTCAGGCTGGTCACATGCTTCTGGGTTCTCCAGGCCGTTTGCCCCCCCCCCCCCCCCTCTCTCTCTACAAACGCCTCAGAGACCCTGGCCCAACACTGCTACACATCACACTGCACACACACCTACCAACACTTCACCTTTCCTCTCTCTACCTCTACCTCTCTCTCTCTCTCTCTCCCTCTCCTTGTCTCTCTCCCTCTCTCTCCCTCTCCTTCTCTCTCTCCCTCTCTCTCCATCTGAATGTTGGCATGGAGAGAGGGGTTTTGGAATAGACTGCCTGCTCATCTCTTCAGACCCTGTGATTTTTCACAGGTAGAGTTGAGCCAGTGACCCAGTTGACCTGCCCCCCCTGCCCCCCCTGCCCCCCTGCCCCCTCTGCCCCCCCTGCCCCCTCTACACCAGCTGGATCCCTGCTGCCAGACAGGCAGAGACGTGCTCTGGGAAACTGTGTTCCACTCAGTGTTCAAGGTGAAACCTTATAATACAGTGTCTACGTACAGCTAGTTTATATCAGTACTGCTTATAGTTTTACGAATTAGTAGTTTGACCGATTGATCAGGAGAAAGACCTTGATATGTTTCCTGTAAATGTAGCATTTCAATGGAACTTCCTTGAAGTCAGTTTAACTTTGACAGTAACTACATGTAGACATATTTAAACAGTGGTGCGTTAGCTGTAGGTTGTCTGTAGGTTGTGTGCAGGTGAGCTCACCTGAGGCCTGCTCACACTGGCTGCGGTTGCTGTAGGAGAAATGAGGCTGGCAGCTCTGGGCCTCGCACACACACACCCCTCCAGCGTCAGGTTACAGCCTAAGAACAAGCAGCCAGGCGGGGCTGGACCCACAAAGCTCTCCCTGCACCTCTCCCTGCTCCTCTCCCTGCTCCGCTCCCTGCTCCTCTCCCTGCTCCTCTCCCTGCTCCTCTCCCTGCTCCTCTCCCTGCTCCGCTCCCTGCTCCTCTCCCTGCTCCGCTCCCTGCTCCTCTCCCTGCTCCGCTCCCT
>NW_026911210.1:0-11078 GCF_963692335.1 Osmerus eperlanus | reverse complement strand
TCCTGCTATCTATTACACCCAAGTCAGAAAGAGGAGAGGAGAAAAAGGAGAGGGAGCGACCCATCTGAAGATGTATTCATGCAGTGTTCAGAGACAGTCAGGCAGGCTGAAGGAAGAAGCAGGCCACAGTCTTATCACCATCCACACCTTATCTCTCTGTGTGTCTTTCCATAGACACTTTATTAGTCCTGCAGGAACACTGAACACACTACATGACCTCCACTATACCATACTGTAGCTATCTGGGAGGAGTGTGTGTACTGTATGTGTGCGTGTGTGTCTGTGTGTGTCTGTGTGTGTGTGCAGGAAAAAGGGGGCGAGAGAGAGATGAGAGAAGAAGCTGAAAGCGTTGCCCTTGGTGGAAAATTAGTAAAGGAAACTGTAGATGTGGAGATGCTTAGAGCGGAGGGTATCAACAGGCTTTCCAGCCGACAGAGGTACAGACAGGTACAGACAGAGGTGCAGACAGAGAGATTTCTGTTCTGCAGTTTGCTTCATCCCAGCTCTGCCAGAACCTACGTAGCACATTAAAGTATTTTGTCCTGGATTGCATTAGGCAGCCTGAAATTAATCTACCATTACTGAGGGAGAATTTAAGACTGCCAGGCTTTGAGGGCGACTGCCATAAAATAGTTTAACTGCTCTAGTGGAAACCTGATTGGTGGAGGCTGCCAGTGAGCGTTTTATCGTGTGTTAAAGAGAGGAGGGGGGGAGGGGGAGAACATCAGCCAAGGACTAATTTTAGTATTGGCTGGTGTCTGAAGCGGGTGTAAACAGCCTCTGGTACAGAAATAGACAGTCTCATAGGGAGGGTTGCCATGCTGCACAGGGGCTTGAACCTTGCTCTCAAGCACACACTAACCAAAACATCCTACCAAGAGAACAGCCCTGATGTAGATCATCACGGTCCCGTCCAGATCCCCAGCCTTGCTAGCCTCTCCTCCCCAACTCGTGTGAGTCGAGCCTCTCCCTTCCTCCCTCCCTTGCTCCTCCACAGGTCCATGTCTACATGGGTTCATGCAGGAAAGAAGGTATATTTAATAGACATCAGCTTCCTCATCATTAACCACAACAAATATTCACGTTTTTCTCCCGTGCCCCCCAAAAAACGAATGCCCAAAACGAACCCCACACCCGACACACAAACACATAATAAGTACACATGAAAACGACAGCAACAACCACAACAACATCTAAACAGGCACCAAAGCCTTCCTCAGAAGAACAGCTTCGTCTTGGTGTTTTTAACCGATTTACCACGGAGCCGTTTGGCACACAGGAGGGGAATGAGAAGGTGTTTCAACATTAGACACAGCCCCCGTAGTCCAAACAAGCGTTAGATGATTTCAAAAGGCCTTTCTATTGCACAGAGAGTGTTCAGTAGGAACAGCAGCCGAGGCTGGAGCGGAGGCAGTAACACCAGACTGGGATGATCTCACACTCAGAAGTGACAGACCCTTACAAAGTGCTCAGTAATTGTTGTGATTATGCGCTTTGGAACGAGATAAAATGCTCCTGCCTCCCCCCCCCAGCCCCCATTTTTTTCAGATGGCGTGACCTAATGGTGTGGACGAGGATGGGGGGAATGTTTGTGTGTGTGGATGTGTGTGTGTGGACATGCTGGACTAAAACTAGAGGAACTGTGTGATGATGGAAAGATAAAGTGCAAAATAAAAGTCCTCTGATGTTAGCCTCAGATATAAAAAGTACAGTTCAGGCACGTCGAAAGCCAGCAGAAAAGGGGAACCAAAGCAGATCAATCGAAGACCCAATTAGACAGACTGAGGACGTTTATTTTGGCTTTTCTCTATCCTGGCATCCCATTGTCAGACTCTTTGATACAGAGCACAGGCTGGCAGACTAGGAGGCTCAAAGCTGTTCTCAAAGCAACTCTCTGACCAGAGGGCCAATGCTGCTGACTTGACACAAACATCTAACACAAGGGACATGTGATCAAGCACCACCACAACCCGACACGTCAGAACGGCTCTGTGTCTAATCAGACCGGACGATCTGTCGTGGCGCTGCTCCCTCTCTCGCCTCCCACTTCAGGAAACAGTTTGTTCACAGGGACGTGTTTTCTCAACCTTTTCTCCACCGCCAGATAAGTTGAACCGGAGGGTGCATCACTACGTCCAGACCAGAATCAGACAGAGTCAAAGCTTCCCGTTTGAAGTAACCACGTTTCTGCTCGAGTGTCCATGTTCCCCTGCCTGCGTGTGGGAGCGGAGGAGGACCAGTGCAGTTTACAACACATTTACATTTAAAAGCGGCCTCAGCATGCAATGTAAAATGTGGTGATTCGGAGGACTATCAGCTGTGAAATCGATTTAGGTGGAGGGCTGCAGGCGAGGCCGGGGCCGGGGGGGGGGGGGGGGGGGCGGGGGGTGAGGGAGGGGGTGAGGCCACGGGGGTGGCAGTACAGCAGAGGGACCAGGCGCCGTCCAGTCTTGGCCGGTCCAGGCGTGTGCAGCTACAGGCTACCTCAAAAGGCAATTAGTCTGATTTCACATTCCCCGGCAGCTGAATAATTTCGTGTAATTTTCAGCCACACTGGATGGATGCCAAGTTAGCTGGAAAGCACAACCCCACCCCCTCACCCCTGCTTTACGCACCCCCCCGAATCCCCCTGCTGCCTGTTTCTCTCTCCCTCACTCCATTCCTCTCTCTCTCCATCCCTCCGTCCCACCCTCCCTCCATCTCCCTCTCTCCTGGGCTGGTAATAATTTGGAAATCCTGTTGAAACACGTCTGTCTAATTATACGGGGATCAGCTCGCTCTGCTGTCCTCCCCCCTTCCTCCCCCCGTCTCCCCCGCCACTCTTCACTGCCAACCCCATCGTCCCACAGGGGGTCCGGGTCACCTGTGGCCGCCATGCTTCCTACACCCCCCCCCTCCCGCCACCCCTTGACTAATTTCATCTTAGTACAGTCCTGTCAGACATCTCCCCTGTTTCTGCGCTTTTAATCGATTAGCTCAACGACTCTATAATGCCGGTGCAGCTGCCAGCCGGGCAAGCAGACAGGGATTCAGCCACTCTGAGACGATATCATTACTGGAGCCAGCTTACCTGGGCAGCTACAGTACCTGGCTACCATGCAACAACAGACACACACACACACACACACACACAATGTGAGACAGTGTAATTACTGGAGCTAGTCTTATGTGGGAATCAGCTGGCTACAGAACAACCCAAATAACAGAAGTAGGAATTCCCCAATACTCCATACCGTGTACAGTATGTGTACACATCTACACAGTCTCAAACTGCAGGAACGTAGAATGTTGCAGTGCAGTAGACGTGTCTTAACACCTGCAAGCGAGCGCACTGTAGGTGATTTACAGCCAGTGTGTGTATATCAGACGTGATTGTCAGCCAGTGGGGAGTGTCATTAAAAGACACCCAGAACATGTAATTAAGCTGTACATCTCACCCCTGGGTCTTAAGACACACTACTTTACTATCCCATAATACTCATTACAACCCCCATCTCTAGCCAGCCTCTCCTTCAGCCTCTCCCCAGCCTCTAGACCACTCTAACCAGCCTCTCCTTCAGCCTCTCCCCAGCCTCTAGACCACTCTAACCAGCCTCTCCTTCAGCCTCTCCCCAGCCTCTAGACCACTCTAACCAGCCTCTCCTTCAGCCTCTCCCCAGCCTCTAGACCACTCTAACCAGCCTCTCCTTCAGCCTCTCCCCAGCCTCTAGACCACTCTAACCAGCCTCTCCTTCAGCCTCTCCCCAGCCTCTAGACCACTCTAACCAGCCTCTCCTTCAGCCTCTCCCCAGCCTCTAGACCACTCTAACCAGCCTCTCCTTCAGCCTCTCCCCAGCCTCTAGACCACTCTAGAGGCTGGGGAGTGTGAGTAGGAGATACTGGGAGGCCAGATGCATCAGGTGGGTTATAGAAGTCAGACTGAGCAATGTGCTGTCATGCACATTCATTATCAACATGTAGCTACATCAGGTCTATTAGACCAGGGCATAAATACAGACTGACACAGGTAGCTCTCCTCTCTGATCTGTCCATCGGTATGCCGAGGCATAAATAATTACGAACAAAAAAGCCTGAATCATTAAGACTGGGATGGAGGTGATTGATACATAAGGCGTCTATGAGTAGGGTGGAGGAGAGAGAGAACAGGCATGGCACTTTAGAAAGTGTCAGCCTGAATTGATTTAACAAGTTTAATGTGTGCATCAATGTGGGACTATTACTGCTGGCCAGCTCCAGTGATGCTATTTGTTCGACTGGCAAAATACTGCTCTTTAGAATGAGTGCATTAAGGCTAAAATTGCAGAGAAAACCCTATTACAACTTTATTGCTGGTAAATTGGAACCAAACGTTGTCTGTATTTCAATTATTCTGAGTTACCCGAGAAATAAATCGATTTTGTATAGGTTCAATCACATAGGCAGTGATGAGAGAGGGCTTTCTGCTGCCTGGCAACCCAAGCCTGTTCTTTTGTCTTTCCCTTCAGCAATTTTCAAGAAATTGTCAATTAAGGCCTCTCCCTCTCCCTCTCCCTCTCCCTCTCCCTCTCCCTCTCCCTCTCCCTCTCCCTCTCCCTCTCCCTCTCCCTCTCCTCTCTCTCTCTCTCTCTCTCTCTCTCTCTCTCTCTCTCTCTCTCTCTCTCTCTCTCTCTCTCTCTCTCTCTCTCTCTCTCTCTCTCCGTCTCTCTCTCCGTGTCTCTCTCTCCGTGTCTCTCTCTCCGTGTCTCTCTCTCTGTATCTCAATCTGCTACCCTCCTCCACCCATCCCATCCCTTCCTCCCTCTCTTTCTGTCACTATGCTACTCCTCCACCTCTCTCTCCCCCTCTCTGAGATGGTTCAGTCCAAGCAGTGAGGGTTCTGATCTGGGGCGCGTTGCGGGTGGTGTCATTTGCGACGCTTGTTTGTGTTCCACAGTTTAATCTCGCTCCCCTACCTTGTGAGGGAATCTCTCCCACCGGGCAGCACGAGAGACACGCGGCGGCCCTCCCAGTGAGGACAGAACGTCCCCCGTTCAGAGGCTCTCCGGTCCGTCCTCGGACAGGAAGCGAGCGAGACAGCGCGAGCAGGAACCGCTCTCTCTTAACTGTGTATGAACTTCCCGGTCTAGCCTAGAACAGAGAGCCAATCAGCTCCCCAGAGAGGGTTCCTGAGGCTGGAGCGGTGGTACAGTAGCGGTGTGATGTATGTCTGTGGTGCAGCAGCAGAGACAGGGCCAGCGCCGGGGCTGATGCGGCCCCCTGCTCCTGGCCCGATGAGGAGGGCTGATAGCCCCCGGTAGATAACACTCCAGCCGCAGGCTGCAGCACAGCAGAGTAATGAAACGCTACCTGGACTTGGATCGCTATCAGCCTCTGTAAGCTGGGGATGTACACCTCCAGCTGAGGGCTAATATGAGAACCACACTGTGGCGGGAGGCTGTGGAGGGCGTCATACCATGTACTGGAAGTGTACTTCTATAGGAGCTGTATGTGACAGGTGGCGATCGAACCCGGGTCACCTGTGAAATCTACCGTCAGACCAAGAAGTCCCCCTCAGGGCATCAAGAGCTTAGGACTCTGGGACCTCGTTCACAGGACCGAACCACCTACGCTGCAACAAAACACCCACACTTCACCTCGGATGAACAAATCATCTGAAATTTGTCACCAATTTGCCTCCCTCGAATCTCTTTCTCCAAACGACACAGGCCGGGGGAGTGTGTGGCTGTGTGATGCGAGCGCGGCTGAGAGGGCTCTGTTACACAGGGGTAGGAGAGACTGAGCGCCACCACTTCCAAGCCATGCTAATTCTCCCAGAGCTCAGTGGCGGCACGCTGAGACAAAAACAAACCCAACCGTCGGCAGAGTTTAATTAAAGGATCTGCATAATATGAAATGCTGTAAGTGAGACAGAGAGGGAGAGGGGGGGGGGGAGGCGGGGGGCCGAGATGAGGGGATGGAAGCGAGAAATAGAGAGCGAAATGAAAGAGGCAAGAAAGAGAGAGAGAGAGAAAAAGACAGCTGGGCAGAATGAGAGGGAGCGAGCGAGAACGAACGAGAGGGAGAGGGACAAAGGGAGAAAAAAAGAGAAAGTTCAGAATCAGAATGGCTCATTGATGTCGATATCATTTAATAGCATCATGTCCTCAACATCCCCAGTGTTCCTGTCAACGCGTTACCACGGCGCCAAGACACGAAGCAGGAAACACTGATCTCAGCTACGTTAAGACAGAGGAGAAGGGTAAGACACACAAACACACACACACACACACACACAAAGAGGAGTCCGTGACAATTAAGCCTCTCAGTTCTGGTTGCGAGATGCCTCTCTCCTTTACAGATGACAGCAGATGAAGAGCAGAGGAAAACAGAGAGTGTTATTAATCTGAGTAACAAGCTCTCCGTGACCCTCTGGAAACAATGGGCCTTTACACCACAGGAGTCTGTCTGCTGTGCTAATTGGCCTGGCCCCCCTCACATACAGTACACTGGAGCTAGTGCACACTTCACACTGGAGCTAGTGCACACTTCAGACTGGAGCTAGTGCACACTTCACACTGGAGCTAGTACACACTACACACTGGGGCTAGTACACACTACACACTGGGGCTAGTACACGCTTCACACTGGGGCTAGTACACGCTTCACACTGGGGCTAGTACACACCACACACTGGGGCTAGTACACACTACACACTGGGGCTAGTACACGCTTCACACTGGGGCTAGTACAACGCTTCACACTGGGGCTAGTACACACCACACACTGGGGCTAGTACACGCTTCACACTGGGGCTAGTACACAAAACACACTGGGGCTAGTACACACTACACACTGGGGCTAGTACACACTTCACACTGGGGCTAGTACACACTACACACTGGGGCTAGTACACACTACACACTGGGGCTAGTACACGCTTCACACTGGGGCTGGAGGTGGTAAACCACACACTGGAGTTAGTACACATATGTACAACATCCTACAACTAAATCCCATTTGATCTTCGTGAACATCATCTATTTTATGTGTACAGCCTATTTCAATATCCCTGGTAAGCTTTCTCAAACTGCTGGAGGAAATTTCATAAAATAGAAGACGTCATTTCATTCCACACCCTAAGCAGCCCTTTATATCTCCCTGCCCCCTTTCAGAGTCAATTTGGCAGAACCCCTCTTCAACCTAATTCAATTACCAAATGTGTATATCAAGCAGAGTGACAGACAGGTCTGACTACATAACCCAGACTCCTCTGGGACATGCAGCCAGGAGGAAGTCATGTTAGCGTTATCATTTCTGTGTAACATTGCTGTTTAACAATACTACTTAGGTACTTACAAATAGACATATAAATGAAACATTTAGTCTCTACAGTCACATTATAAGCTTTTTTACTGTGGACCTGTCCACGAAGGTCAAATCAAATCAAAATCAAATCAAAATGTATTTGTATAGCCCTTTTTATACGCAAGCATGTCACAGAGGGCTTCACATACGCCCATAGAACTGCCTCTCAACCAACCTAAACCTTCAATTAAGACAAGGAAAAACTCCCAGAAAAACTGTTGAGGTGAAACTGTTGAGCCCTTTACGGACCTGTAATGGAACACAAAAATCCACTCTCTCACAAAGAGAGGCATTTTAAACCTGGGAAAACTCCAACTAAAAGTCTTCAAATATAAAGAAAATCTAGCTAACCTGACATATCCGACTCACCCACCGTGCTACGCTGGAGCAGAAATCTTTCCCAGCTAAAAACATATAGCTGCATGTATTATTCATACATTCATATACATGCTAATTAGGGCTAGTGCTGGCTAGCCGTGGCGGGAGAAGGGGAGATGGAGGTGCTGTGAGGGGGCCGTGTGTTGCTGGGGGCCAGGCGTGCCCTGACTTGAGGCCAAGGCTCTTACTGAGGCCTACGGATATCTGCTGATTGACTGGGCTCCATTCCCAGAGGTGGTGACCATATACAAGCCTGCCATAGTGTGTGTGTGTGTGTATGTGTGTGTACTCCCCATACTCTTCTCCGTCCAATCAGAAGCCAGTCCACTCAGACCTGTCGACCTGACAGCACTGGATGCATCCCAATTAAATATGAATGATATATTACAAGGGCCAATGTAAGATATTTATTGTTGTTGAAAAATACTAAAAGAATGATTATTTGGACCATCTTTCTGATTCTGCCCATCCATGCTTTTAGGACTTCACTGCAGCCTCGGTAGTCAGAGACTAATGCTAGGGAGCCAAGTTGGTGACACACACAAGCACACACACGCACACATACAGGAATGCACACACACACACACACACACACAAACACACACACAGTTCATCTGTGTGATGGGGATGGTGGCATGGCCTTGTTATCTCTCTCATAGGAGGGCAGGTGCAGTCAATTCACCTTCCCTCTCCCTCTTAATCTGGGCAGGGCCAAATATCAACCCCACCTGAGCGAGGGAGAGAAAGATGGAGAGAGGGACAGTGTTGTGTGTATGTGTGTGTTTGGAAGGCACAGAGAAAGTGAGCGAGCGAGAGACCAAAAGAGAGATAGAGAGAGACAGAAAGAGAGAGACAGAAATGCTTTTAGAGAGCTCTGCTATCAGAAAGGCTTATTATAGATATTAATAAATGAAATGGGTGACTGAAGAACTGTTAGTCATGCGTTGAGATGGCAATAGCTAAATGCTTCACGCATGAATTGTCTGGTTTCTCAGACCTGGCCCCTCGATGCCTGTCTATCTCTATCTCTGCCTGCCCCAGTCCTCTCAGTCCCCCACTCACAGGCTAAATAGTAAAAATCCATTGGATTCGATATCAGGCTGTATGAGACAGGCAGCGAACAGGCTGATTAGAGGGGGGTGGGGGGTACAGGGGGGGGTGGGGGGTGGGCAGGGAGGGCAGAGAATGGTGCAGTTTAATGGGCTGATTAGAAGAGTCATTTGTGTCCTGGGCGAGAGGGGGGAGGAAGAGGGGGAGGAACCGTCACAAACACTTCAGAGGTTTGGAACCTTCCGCGACCTTCCTCTGACACCTTGCAGTCTCTGCTTGTGTTTCTTTTTCACCCTTTTTCTCTCTTTCTTTCTGTCTATCGCTTTCCAAGTAAAAAAAATAGCAGTTGTGTTGCCATGTGGTTAAGGTTAACTGTCTGGTGTTGGTATTAGAGAGATCGCGGTGATGGTAGCCCATATTGAGCATCAGTCTGATAATACTGTCTGAATCCTCCACTACCATGCTGCCATGGTTACACTATAAAAGCACCATATCAAGGAATTCTTTTTGACACTTTGATTCATTCTGGATTGTAAAAACCTTCAAGACTACTCAGATTAATTACACTGCATATTACCGTGGCTTTCGTCAAGCCAATTAAATTTGATTGGATACTTTCTTTGTTCAACAAGCTCTTTTCATGTCATTTTAATTTACTGTCAAAGCAGTCCTTGAATATTGGAATCTAAATTATTTACTGGAGTCCATAATCCAATAATGTTCCATTTGTCTAATACAGAACATGGAGCTGGCTAACATGATTATGAAGGACATTACTACAGTATGTAAGAGGAAATGCCCTTCAATCCCCTCTCCTCTGGGCTCCTTGTGAAGAGCAAACACTCTCCACTCTAGACTAGAGGACAGTAACAAAGTGTACTGTAGAGTAGAACAGAGTAGAGAATAGTATCGTGGAGTACAATAGAATAGTGTAGAATAGAGTAGAGTACTGTAGAATAGAGTACAGTAGAGTAGTGTACTGTAGAGTAGAGTGAGTAGTGTAGTGTACATTCTCGAAATCAAACTAACTGTGAATGTGTTTTGCTGTATGTTGTATATATATCTCTACATAATACACCCCTATTGTGTTTGTTTTTACTTCTCATTCTGCATTGTAATGTCATCCTATTTGTTAACAGGGCTTTTAGACTGTGCTACAGGATGTCCTTGGAGAGGGACCTTGGACTGAAGCTGTGGGGATGTGAGGCTGTGGGGATGTGAGGCTGTGGGGATGTGAGGCTGGGGGATGTGAGGCTGTGGGGATGTGAGGCTGGGGGGATGTGAGGCTGTGGGGATGTGAGGCTGTGGGGATGTGAGGCTGTGGGGAAGGCTGGGGGATGTGAGGTTGTGGGGATGTGAGGCTGTGGGAAGGCTGGGGGATGTGAGGCTGTGGGGATGTGAGGCTGTGGGGATGTGAGGCTGTGGGGAAGGCTGGGGGATGTGAGGCTGTGGGGAAGGCTGGGGATGTGAGGCTGTGGGATGTGAGGCTGTGGGATGTGAGGCTGTGGGAAGGCTGGGGGGATGTGAGGCTGTGGGGAAGGCTGGGGGGATGTGAGGCTGTGGGGATGTGAGGCTGTGGGGATGTGAGGCTGTGGGGATGTGAGGCTGTGGGGAAGGCTGGGGGGATGTGAAGCTGGGGGGGTGTAAGGCTGTGGGATGTGAGGCTGTGGGGATGTGAGGCTGTGGGGATGTGAGGCTCTGGGGAAGGCTGGGGAGAAGGCTAGGGGGAAGGCTGGGGGAAGGCATACTTACAGTAGGAGCAGGATGTACGTGTGTGTATGTGTTTGTGTGTAGGTGTGTACGTGCGTGTGGGTGTAGTTACCGTACGTGCGTGTGTGCGCACACGCGTTTCTGAGCCACAGGAAGTAGAGGGTGATTTGTACCACTTTGTGTCTGTGTTAACTCCCGCTGACTAGACAACCAGCCTGAGCGCTGGAAACCAGACGCTCAATAACCAGCCTTACCACGTGCATTCCACGTGTCAGCCTGATTTATTCCTTCATCCCAACATGAGGATGCACTAATTACCAGGTCAGCATCTCATCCCCACACAGCTACAGACCAGCGCTCACATCACCAAAGCAGCACAGGAAAAGGATGGTGGTGATGAACACTCTTAACTCCTGACCTTAACCCTATGTTCTAGGGTCTTGCAGTACGGAGGTAGTGATGGATGTTTCGAGGGTGTTGCGACCCTCGCAGAAAACATCCAGAAAAGAAGTCAACACGCTGACTGAGATCAGCCTCATACTACTGTACTGGTCATTGTGACTGAAGGGGGATTGGACCAGTGGCACTGCACTAAATCAATGTGGCCCAGTCACTTC
>NW_026911209.1:0-43289 GCF_963692335.1 Osmerus eperlanus | reverse complement strand
GGCACATACTCACACCAGCACAGGTCCAGGTAAAGTGAGTGTAGCGTGTTCAGTACACGGTGTTTCTGTCAGGCTGAAGCTGTTCCCGCTCCGGTGCTAAGACTGATCTAGCACCAGGTCCAACACCTGCCTCCGAACATTCTGGAATCCCTCTGTACGTGAGAACATTCTGGAATCCCTCTGTACGTGAGAACATTCTGGAATCCCTCTGTACGTGAGAGATGAAGTAAGGCGTCAGGTGTGTGTATGTGTGTGTGTGTGTGTGTGTGTGAAAGAGAGTGAATGTGTGTGTGTGTGTGAGAGAGAGAGAGAGAGAGAAAGAGAGAGAGAGAGAGAGAGAGAGAGAGAGAGAGAGAGAGAGAGGAGAGAGAGAGAGAGAGAGAGAGAGAGAGAGAGAGAGAGAGAGAGACTGTGAGAACAGTGACTCATCAGGCTCATGTTATTACAACTTAATGTTCAAGTAGAACGTTTTGTTCTTCAAACGCAGTTTTCAAGTTATTGTGCTCCAAAGTAATATTAACTATAGTACTGCAGAAGTAATGGGAAACAGGAGAGCTGGTGCCAGAGAATTGGGAAAAACACAAAACAAAAGAAGGAGCAAAACAACTTCTGAAAACAGTTCAGTCTTTATCAATAAAGATGTTCTGTCTTGTGAAAATAATGATGGCTGCCAATCCAAACACAGACGGGATCCTGAGCTGATTTTTTGTCAACGCAGTCATTCTTTTCGGAAACTGTCCTGCTGTCAGGACATGGATGACAACGCCATGAGGAGTGGGGGCAGGGGGGGCAGGGCGGGGGGGGGGGAATTAATCTTCTCCCCCCAACTATGCCCCTGCAGTCTGTTACATTCTAACGTTCTCACCTGCCCCCCCACCCCAGGCTGCTCCTATGTGTCACCAGTGAGACTTTGTTTCCAGAACAACTGTGGAAATACAGGAAGATAAGCAAAGGAGGGAAAATCGTACGAATAGAACACTGCAGTGGGTAGTTCTCTGTGTATGTGTGTGTGTTCTTTGTAACAGGTGTAAAGCTTTACCAAAAACATGACACTCACGGTCATGCTTCCCCCTCACTCTGTGGGACAAAAACAGATGAATGTGTGAGTGAGTTTGAGAGTGCATGTGTAAGTATGTGTGTGTGTGAGAGAGAGAGTGTGTGAGTAAGTGTGTGTGTGTGAGATAGAGAGAGTGTGTGAGTAAGTGTGTGTGTGTTGTGTGTGTGTGTGTGTGTGAGAAAGAGAGAGTATGTGAGTTTGTTGTGTGTCACACGTGTATTGAGTGAGTCATTCTGGGGAAAGATGAATGCATGTCTAACATGCTTCCCTCTGTCAGTGTCATTAGACTGAGGAAAGAGTGTCTTCCCGTCACCAACACACACACACACACACATCATACCGGTATGAAAGGAGACAGAAAGGTTTTTCGTCAAACTTTAATTCTCGCCAGCTGTATGGTTACTTTTGCAGACGGGTGTCGATGTCAATACAAGAACTGGGTGACTACAAAATATTACTGGACCTTCCATATTTTTTTTATGTTTAATATATGAAAACCCCATTCCTTTGTGTCCAGTATATGTTCTGTGTTAAACACACATGTTCAGACAGGGTCAACAAAGTAAAACTGTTCTGAGGGTGATTGATCGGTATATCCTGCTAGCTATACATATTGCTGTGGCTTGGTAGAATGAGTCAGTCTTTTTTCTGCTGTTAGGGTTGGATAATCCCACTATACACACATATCTTACTGTCCATACATCATCCAGATCACTTCCCATGACTTCTTCTCACGTCTCAGACCCTTCCCTGTAATAGTTTTTCCTGGGGGGTCGCTAAGGTTACTTCTGATAAATCTTCCACATGGCTCAAAAGCAATCATTGTTGCAAAACAATGTACGAGACATAATTCAGAACAGAGTTGGACCTGAAGAGAGTTTCCCCCACAGGAACAAATGAACGTGAATGAGCTTTGCGCTCTAATACTCAGTGACATGTTTGGCTGGGTCCACTACTTATCCAACACATACATTTCAATATAACTTGCTGTGAGGTACAGGATGTACTTGCTTGCAATGTGATTCTCTGCCAGATCATATAATAAACACCATTTTTACGACCCTGAGTCCAGGTTGTCCCGACATCATTAAAATGCATGGCCCTCGTTAGCTCAGACGGTTGATGTTTTGTTGTGCAAAGCTGAAGTTGTTTTCCATATGAAGTTCTGCTTTTCCGCTTGTCCTTGGGTGCCCCCCCTGGCTGCGTTTGCATTGAGTTTCATTTCTGCTGTCTGTTCCCTCCAAGCCTCTTGATTCAGCTCTGTCCGGCCTCCTCCCTCCCGCTCCTGCATGTCTGGAGCTTTGACAGATCAGGGAGATACGGCAGCCTTGGGCTGCCTTTGAAAATTCAGAGCAAAAACAACAAAAACAGGTATGAAAATATGTAGTCAATCAACTGGTTTGGATTGATCATGCACATTCATGACCGTGTGAAGCCAGTTCAAGTTAGTCACAAAAGGGCCAAACAGACAATGAAAATGGAGATGGATAGACCAAGTCATCATTACTCCTGACAGTGTTCACATCAACCATACAGGCCACAGGACAGTATGTTTATTGTATGGATGCTGTGTGACTGGATCCCCACAGGCAGCTTCCACCTGGACACTGTTCCACCTGGACACTGTTCCACCTGGACACTGTTCCACCTGGACACTGTTCCACCTGGACATGATGCAGCTCTAAGCCTCTGAGACAGAATTTCTGGCTAATTCACCCCTGACATGACCATTTACACCACAACACGTGTTATCTGCAGTATCTATTTACACTGTGGAGGGTTACTAGTAAACAGGAACTCCTATCTGATATGGTGGCAATGAACACATTCTTCAAGTATGCAAATTATTTAACAGCTGAAGGCAAATTGGTTGTGTGTTTTGGAATCTTCTTTGTGTGGTTGTTTGTGTGGTCGTGTGGTTGTTTGTGTGTGGTGGGGGGTCAAGCCAGAGGTAAGATTTCAAACAACAAGCACGACCCCAGGCACGACCCCAGGCACGACCCCCAGGCAGTGGAATTCCAGGCTGGCATTCAAAGAACATGCCCAGCCCTGAAACCAGGCAAGCCCAAGCCCTCCTGGGCCAACCCAGAGCCTCAGATACACCTCCGTGCCCCACACACACTCACACACTCACACACTCACACACACACACACACACTCTCTCACACACACACACACACACTCACACACACTCACACACACACACTCACACACACTCACACACACACACACACACACACACACACACACACACACACACTCACACACACACACACACACACACACACACACTCACAAACACACCACACACACACTCACACACTCACACACTCACACACTCACACACTCACACACACACACTCACACACTGACACACACACTCACACACTCACACACACACACTCACACACACACTCACAGACCCCCACCCCTCCTCCTCTTTTGTCAGTTGTTTTCTGTCCTGCTCTCTCTAAAGAGGAACATCATCTCCTCCAGGCCACAGGGAGGTCTTTCTCACCAGCACAACAACAAGAGGAGACACGGCCACTGATCCTGAAGCTGCCCCGGCAACACTGAGATGAAGAAGACAGTCAATTACAGTTGTTGTCAGTTTCTATAAAACTATGCATTAAGAGTAATGCAACAGTTATCATTTTGAGCAATAGTATCAATTGACAGTTAGATCATTGTAATGTAAGGAAATGGGAGACATTTCAGATGTTATGTGTGAACATAACATTTTAATACTTTGATGTTTAGTTGTTTCATTTTGAACAGATGATTATAGTTCAATGAACACATGATCTAAGGTGTATGTGTATTGTATCCAAGCAATTGAAAATCGTGTTAACGTTTTGAAAAATTTGCATTTTGATTATCAGTTGTGAGTTTTGTGTCTAGAGTTTTGAAAAGGACATCAAGGTTCTGAAATTAGTGTCAAAGTGATTGTAAAAAAACTGTAAGATAGCAGGCCTGAAGGAGAGATACCCAATAAAACCTAGATAAGCACGTAAGCACACATGCACACAGCTGTACAAGAGCCTCTTTGAGCTTGCAGTATGAGCTAGCTCCTCCCAGGCAAGTTTTCTATGATTATTCATCAACCTGCAAACATACAGGGGGGTTGGCCTACTTCTGCACAGGAATTCGACCTATGACATCAGTTAGTCTGCTGCCCCGGGCTTCTCCAAAGCTGCAGGGTGGGTTTTAAGCCCGGGTGGCATGCTTTGAAGACTTTTGCAGTTTTGAGTTTCCTAAATAAGTGACCTTTCACCTCCCTCTTTCACTCACTCACTGACACGCACACACAAACACACAGACCAGGCGGTAGGGATGGAGGGAGGGTGGGAGGGAGGGAGTGGAGGGGGGGAGGGGAGGGGAGGGGAGGGGGGAGGGGAGGGGAGGGGGGGAGGGGGGAGGGGAGGGGAGGGAGGGAGGGAGGGGGGGGGAGGGGGGGAGGGGAGGGGAAAACAGAAACGTGAGAACAGAAGAGTAAAGAAAGACTGATTAATCCTCTCTTTGGTGGTGTTCTTTAATTGGGCCCCTGTTGTCTCTCTCTCTCTCGCTCTCTCTCTCAAAGGTGGTCAGATTAGGTTGTTTCTCATCAATAGCACCTTTTCAACAATTACGCAATAAAAAACAGTCTTCAGACAGAGTGGGTGGGTGGATGTGGGGTAGGGGGGTCTGGGTAGTGGAAGGACTGGGTGCGGGGGGGGGGGTCTGGGTAGTGGAAGGACTTGGTGCGGGGGGGGGGGTCTGGGTAGTGGAAGGACTGGGTGCGGGGGGTCTGGGTAGTGGAAGGACTGGGTGCAGGTGGTCTGGGTAGTGAAGGACTGGGTGCGGGGGGTCTGGGTAGTGGAAGGACTGGGTGCGGGGGGGGGTCTGGGTAGTGGAAGGACTGGGTGCGGGGGGGGGGGGTCTGGGTAGTGGAAGGCTGGGTGCGGGGGGGGGGGGGTCTGGGTAGTGGAAGGACTGGGTGCGGGGGGGGGGGGTCTGGGTAGTGGAAGGACTGGGTGCGGGGGGGGGGTCTGGGTAGTGGAAGACTGGGTGCGGGGGGGGGGTCTGGGTAGTGGAAGACTGGGTGCGGGGGGGGGGGGTCTGGGTAGTGGAAGGACTGGTGCGGGGGGGGGGTCTGGGTAGTGGAAGGACTGGGTGCGGGGGGGGGGGGTCTGGGTAGTGAAGACTGGGTGCGGGGGGGGGGGGTCTGGGTAGTGGAAGGACTGGGTGCGGGGGGGGGGTCTGGGTAGTGGAAGGACTGGTGCGGGGGGGGGGTCTGGGTAGTGGAAGGACTGGGTGCGGGGGGGGGGGGTCTGGGTAGTGGAAGGACTGGGTGCGGGGGGGGGGGGGTCTGGGTAGTGGAAGGACTGGTGCGGGGGGGGGGTCTGGGTAGTGGAAGGACTGGGTGCGGGGGGGGGTCTGGGGTAGTGGAAGGACTGGGTGCGGGGGGGGGGGGGTCTGGGTAGTGGAAGGACTGGGTGCGGGGGGGGGGGGGTCTGGGTAGTGGAAGGACTGGGTGCGGGGGGGGGGGGTCTGGGTAGTGGAAGGACTGGGTGCGGGGGGGGGGGGTCTGGGTAGTGGAAGGACTGGGTGCGGGGGGGGGGGTCTGGGTAGTGGAAGGACTGGGTGCGGGGGGGGGGGGGTCTGGGTAGTGGAAGGATGGGTGCGGGGGGGGGGGGTCTGGGTAGTGGAAGGACTGGGTGCGGGGGGGGGGGGGTCTGGGTAGTGGAAGGACTGGGTGCGGGGGCAGGGGGGTCTAGGTAGTGGGCTCTGGTGAGGAGTGTGGGAGACAGCCTGCTCGCAGTGCATTCCAAGCTTTTGTCATCCCTGGGAATTTGCTTCCTGTCAATGTCTTAAGCCAACAGATAATAAGTTATCAGTCAGCCTGGGTTGTGGTGAAAGAGGAAAATATATTAGAGGAAATAGCTTTAAAGTGAGGTGCCTTTTCTGGTGATAAATGTTTTGCTGGTTTGTGTCCATGCTGATTATTATTCAAACACAATAGTTAACAGTTCCGAGATGTGAAGGGGGGAGTGAGGGAGAGGGGGTGGAATCCCAGGACCCAAAAATAATAATTTGAAACAAAGTTGTCAGGAGACAGCTACAATTCTTATAAGAAAGTTGTATAAAAGATTTCTCAAATTTCTCTCTAGAATGGATGTTCTGCGGTATTATTTCATAGCTTTTTTGTGCCTAATTTACGAGGTGTTCCACATATGAGCTTGTTTGTTTTTATGGCCCTGCGTTTCCCTGTGTCTGCAGAGGGATGTGTGTTCCTGGTCGACGGCCCACCTGGGACCATTAAAGCCCCTCTCGACTCAGGCAGCCCACAGGACCGCAGCCATTCTCTCAAAATGACATCACCTTTCCTCACAGCGCTCGAGAGAGAGAGACCGACCCTCATCTGCTGCCGCCTGCTCTCCCTCTGTTTGTCTTTCTCTACGTCTCTCTCTCCGTCTGTCTCCATTTCCTCCCATTCTCTCTCTTCCTCTCCTTCTGTGTTTCTCCATGGCTCCCCCCATCTCCTTCTCTCTGTATTTCTCTCTTGCTCTCGTCTCCTCTCTTCTTAATTTCTCTCTGTCTCTCTCCCTCTCTCCCCGCTCTCTCTCTCTTGTTCACTCTCCCCCCCCGGTCTCCCATGTCTTGAATAGAGAGAACATGACAGGAGCAGGGTTTCCGCAGAGTGCTGAGCTCCAGCGACAGCACAACATCAGCACTAGTGGAAGCTGTTCCAAGCTGCCCTGTCTTGTTGCTCTGCTCCCCCTCCGCTGCTCTCTGTCTCCCACGTCTTTCTGTCATGTGCTCCCTCCTCCTCCTTCCTCCCTCTCCTCCTCATCCTCCCTCCTCCTCCCTTCCTCTCCTCCTCCTCATCCTCCCTCTCTCCTCTCTTAACCTCTCCTCCTCCTCCCTCCCTCTCCTCCTCCTCCCTCCCTCCCTCTCCTCCTCATCCTCTTCTCCTCCTCTCTTACCTCTCCTCTCCCCTCCCTCCTCCCTCCCCTCCTCCTCCCTCCCTCTCCTCCCTCCCTCTCCTCCTCCTCCCTCCCTCCCTCCCTCCCTCTCCTCCTCATCCTCCCTCTCCTTCTCTCTTACCTCTCTCTCCTGGTTCTATCACCCCCCTTCCTCCCATCCTCTCCCTTCTCTCACTACCTTGAGGGTTTAGGTTGGTTGAGGGGCAGTTCTATGGGCATATGTGAAGCCCTCTGTGACATGCTTGCGGTGTAAAAAGGGCTATACAGAATAAATTCGATTTGACTACCTTTGTTAGAGCGTTCTGGCAGCAAGGGTCAGTTCTCCATATCCACGTCACCTCCCTCCCCCCCCCCCCCTCCATTCCCCCCCCCCTCCCTCCCCCCCCTCCCTCCCCCCCTCCCTCATTCCAGGACCCTCATTCCCACACCTCACTGTTGTCAAATTGAAAGGCTGTTTTCCTTCTTTATTGGGAGGGCAAACAAGCAGCTGGAGGGCCGTTCAGGAGACCAAATACAAACACACACAGCCCGACCACAGCATCAGCTGAGAAGTGTCGAGGCATGCAGGCTGTGCAGGCTGTGCCGGCTGTGCAGGCTGTGCCGGCTGTGTAGGCTGTGCCGGCTGTGCAGGCTGTGCAGGACCTCAGTGCTGTCTTGCAACATTGGAATTTGAACACCTTTTTGGAAACACAGGATTATGTTCAACGTCTTGATCTCTTGGATATTGAAGCATTTGGCAATTAACCTAAACGCAAACATTACTTTGCCCATCGATAACAAATTGCAAAATGAGCAATTGTCAGAATGATTTAGGGTTAGGGTTAGTTACAGAAACAAGTTAAGATGAATGCTGTCTGTTGTCAAATATTGACACCTGACTTTTTGAGGGATTGCCTCACTCTCCTCTCTCACTTCTCTCCCTCTCCTCCACCCTTGCTCCTCCACCCATGCTCCTCCACCCATGCTCCTCCACCCATGCTAGCGTTCCCTTCCTCTGTCCCTCCTACCCACCTTCCTCCGTGGCACGCAGGTTTGTGTTTCTCAGCGATGACCCAGCTCAGCGTGCCTGTGACCACCGTGGCTTGTCCGACAGCCCTGTCAGATCAGGGCTGGGTCCTTGGCGCTTCCCCTAAAGACCACATGCTTTCTTTTCATTGCCGTGGGGTGTGGAATGTGTTGTGATCTGCCCCCAGCTACCGCCCATCCATCTCTGCCAGTGAGGGTCGGGTGGGGAAGGTCTGCCAGGGACAGGGTCATCCAGGGGGGAAGGGGTTAGATGTTAAGCTAGGTTACCCAAGCCTCCTGTTCTGTAGAAAAAGCTTGAGAGAAAGTTGCCATGGGGATCATCTACCACACATGCACAGACACACATGCACAAACAAACACACACACCACACAACAGTAATAAAGCCCCTCTGACATCTCGCTCATGTCTGCAACACTGCTGTTATTCATGGCAAGCACAGCCCATTATAGAGTGCAGATGTGAAGGGGTAATGAGTGTTGGGTGCACCAGCCGGCCCCGCAGGGAGGAGGAACAGAGGCCTGTGCTGTGTCTCTAGACAGAATACAGGACGGACAGAGAGATGGAGAGAGAGAGAGAGAGAGAGAGAGAGAGAGAGAGAGAGAGAGAGAGAGAGAGAGAGAGAGAGAGAGAGAGAGAGAGAGAGAGAGAGTGAGAGAGAGAGAGAGAGAGAGAGACTGAATGAGATGAGTACATATGTTATGAGGCTTGGCAAGTGGCGAGGAGGAGATGAGGGTTTGGGGTCATCCCGCGTGCAGGTGCAGAGAGGGTCTGTATACCTGGCTGGGTGTGTACCTGGAGCAGCCGTACACGGGCACCTGTGGGGATCTGAATGGGGCTGTGTGCTTGCGCTCACTGAGAGGTGGGGGAGAGGGGGTCAATGTCAAGAGGCTGGGATCGAAAAAAGAGTGAGATTTTGAGGTTTTGCTGGTTGTGGGTAGTCAGTGTCCGTGGTGTACACTAAAGCTGGATCCTTGTGGGTGTTTTTCAATCTTACAGACCAACGGGAGGGTTCAAAGCTCACTAATCAGGTCACATATCTTTTATATTTCAGCCTATTGTCGGACATCACCAGTCGATAGAAAATGTCACTCATATTTACATTTACATTTAGTCATTTAGCAGACGCTCTTATCCAGAGCGACTTACAGTAAGTACAGGGACATTCCCCCGAGGCAAGTAGGGTGAAGTGTCTTGCCCAAGGACACAACGTCAGTTGGCATGACCGGGAATCGAACTGGTAACCTTCGGACCTAGCCCGATTCCCTCACCGCTCAGCCACCTGACTCCCCTCATATGGTGACGTGGACCTAGGAGGAAGTTGGGATGCAGCTTGTGTGCCCAACGTCTGGGTCTAACTACAGCCAACTGTACAGTTGAATAAAATGTAACTTGTGGGCTTGGAAAATATTTGTTTACAGATGTTTTCAGTCACCATTTTTGCTCAAGGAAATCTAACTTTTTTTTTTCTCCATAAAACAAAAATATAAATATAGTATGTACACATGCTTGTGTGATGTTTCCTTTGATCTGGAGCTCTGAAGTGATGATGGAAGATGCTTGGGAGAACGACACGTCTCGTATGGAACTCCAGCAGGGCGGGTTTTACTGAAAGGTCAGCAAAGCTTCTGCAGATTTCCTCTCTTGAATTAAACCGTTGTGCAATGGTCATCGGATCATTGGTCAGTGGTTTCACTTCACCAAAAAAACATGAAGTCAACGCCCTATGCAAGTCTATTTATGCAACCCCCCCAAAAATTGAGAGATTTCTGGTAGATCATCAGAAATTAAATTGCCACAAAGCAGACAACATCTTTGAGAAGGACTAGTACTTCACATATACAGTCTATATAAACACATCTATTGTGAGTTGTCCATTTTGTCTCAACAAAATATCTAACCAGCCATGGGAAGATCTGTGAATGTACCAGTGGAGAGCTTCTTCTCTGCTGAACATGGTGGAATGGATGGTTCAAAACATTATAAAAAGGACATTTACTCCAAATCCACACCTACAGCCTGTAGCTTGTGGAAAACACAGTTTGCTAGAAAGTAGCAGTCTGTAAAATCAAAGGGAATGGAAAATAGGTTAAAGGGGAAGAGAGGGAGGGACAGAGCGAGGTGGAGAGAGAGAAAGATCTGGCACACTGTCTGGTCTAGGTCTTAACACAGTGAACAAATATCAGGTTAAAACGACTGGTGTTGTGTGTTTAACCGGAATCTGGTTTCTCCTTGAACCTTTCAGGGGGGTATTCCAGGTAGCAGGTTTAGTGAAAACTTTGAGTTGTTTAACCCTGAAAAGAGGCTTACTCCGAGGTTTCCATTCCAGAAAGAGAGGTAACAAAACCTTTTGGTAAGTTTCCATGGTAACTTACTCCGTGAAACTAACCTGCTCGCTAGAAGGTTTTCCATGCCAAACTCTGCGTTTTTATCTATCCCCTCCCTCTTTCTGAGCCTGATAGCGTTGGCAGACTAGGGATATCCTTTCCTGGTTCAGCCAACCGATCTCGAACAAAATTTAATTCGCTTAGTTATAAGTTATATATTATACGCCGGGAGAGGATTTTAAGACTGCGATTCGATGTGCTTTAATTCCCTGATGAATACCTAGGTTAACGTTACCGTTTCCCGTCACAATCTGTAATGTATTTTAGCAACATTGTCAGCCCTTAGGACAACATCGCTAATGTTACTCGCCGTGGACGTGCACTCAGAACTGACCAAATGCTTTTTGGCACTGAAATAAAGACAAATAATTGAAATTGTATTTGGTCTTCTTCATTGCCTACAAATAGAAATCTAACAATGAGTATGTTTATTGGCTATTGTTCCTATAATTTACATGATTCACCTGTGACCATGTACCATCCTGTAACTGGTGTTTCAGCAAATCTATTTCAACATTGTAGGGGGTCAATATTGGCCAAACAACTGAAACTAATTGGAAAGGAAGATGGGAAACTGAACAGTGTATTAACATTAACCAAATAATGCCAATACCAATGGAATTACAGTTATTCGACTCTATGGGTTAAATCAGAGCAAGAATGGTCAAAGTAAGGTAAAATAATATAATAATTTAATCATATTGCAAATGAATGAAATCAATGAAGGTTAACTCTTACCTACTCTACCATGATTATTGTAAACTAGAGATAGAAAGCAAGAGGTGAGGAAGAAGGAGTAGGACAAGCCAGAGCTGAGGAGAAGGTCTCAGGACATCAAGAATCCACAGATGCTTCACAATTCCTTTTATACCCAAAACAACTAATAACACCACAATCTTGACCCTTACTTATCAACATGACTAGCAATGCCACAGTAAGTTACACAATGATGTGTGAGAGTCATCAAGTTGAGACTCCATCCAGTAACAGATTTTACCATATGAGAGGTGGGGGCAGGTTGATAGCCTTACAAGATCAGCCTTTATTCTTCTGCCCTAAGTACACCATCTCTTGGTCAAAATAGAAATTCAGCAAATTCAACAATTAATATTGATATAGATTATTGTTTCTACAATTAACATCACCTGTTACATGCATCCTCCTGTAACTGGTGTTCCAGTAAATCTTTTTCAAGATTATCCTTTATTCTTCTACCCTAAGTAGGCCTACACCATCTCTTGGTCAGTTTTTGGCAATTCTTCATGAGGTGCAATTTGTACAACTCATTTACTTGTAACTGGGAATACATGGGATTGCATTACATTTCACAGTTCCACATGCAGAATTCACCTGCCATTAAATGAACATATCACTGTATACTGCATCCATGCTCTGTTCAACAGGATCAGAATGTGCAAATAGTTTTTTATATTCATTATTCTCATAATGTCAGTGTAACTGACAATTCCACACAAGCCTGTAAATAAAAGTACTTGGGGAGAGAACTACCAGTAGCTACCATACATAATTCTCTGCATCCATTTTCTGTGGCAGCAGTCAATGTCTCTTCGTCATCTTAATCATCATCGTCATCATCCTTTGATGAAAATATTAAGCAAATTACCAGAACTGCATTTTTCCATCTACAATATAGTCAATATAGCCAAAATACAAAAAATCCTGTATTTTGTAGCAATTAAATGAAGGGATCCCTCATTGAATTGCTCCTCCCAAGGTTTCTTCAATTTTTTCTCCTGCAGTGGGTTTTTCTGGGAGTTTTTCCTTGTCTTCCTTGAGGGTTTAGGTTGGTTGAGGGGCA
Organism: Osmerus eperlanus; assembly: GCF_963692335.1. Lineage (NCBI taxonomy): Eukaryota > Metazoa > Chordata > Actinopteri > Osmeriformes > Osmeridae > Osmerus > Osmerus eperlanus. The sequence goes on along the minus strand of NW_026911209.1, from coordinate 31,036 downwards.
GTTCTATGGGCGTATGTGAACCCCTCGACATGCTTGCGTGTAAAAAGGGCTATACAAATACATTTTGATTTGATTTGAAAAGCATTCTGTTGGGGGAAACTGCTATTACAAGTTGAAATAGGCACCAATTTGATATTTACTTTGTATCATGTCGATATATGATTAAAACCAAGGTGACTTCGAGGCTACAATCACAAGCGTATAGCTTAAGCAAAATATGTCTTACCTGTTTGTAGTATGTTTTTATATTTAATATAACATTGAACATGCTATTTTATTAAGTCTCCCACTTTTTCTTCTGTAATATTAACGGTATGGACTGGCTATTACATCAAATGTATGCATTGACTTGGCAGTTTGTCTCCCACGCCAATTGTATATGCTGCTACAGCCGTGTTGCTTTTTTCCGTAATATGTGCTCAGATTGAACACGAAATAAAACTTATATCTGAAGTGTGGTGAAGTAGGACAAGGTTTTTTGTTGCTGGGTGCCATGGTTGATCCTAGTATCGGAGCTCCATTGATGTTGGCTTTTAATAGTTCTCATGCGCGCGCTTAACTCAGAGTTGACGTACTCCGAGTTGAGTTAACAAATTCAAATCAGCTTTTCTGGAACCGAGTTTTCAGAGTTTCCAATTTTAAAGTAACTCAACTCAGAGTTCAGGGTTAGGCTCAGAGTTTGTTAAACCCGCTACCTGGAATACCCCCTGACTTGGCAGGGGAGGACGTTTTGTACACAAAGGCAGAACTACTAAAAGAGAACTTTCAAAACAGAACCTTTATTTTGAAGCTCTGTGTTTTATTGTGAAGCAGAGGACATTTATTGTTGAAAGATGGTGGGTTGCAAGATGGGCCATATTTGAAAGTTCGTTTTACATGCAGCCCACCCTCCTCGAGGTCAACTCTGACAGCGACAGCACATGTTAGGAAAGGGGATAGCTAGTCCATGCAGCTGTTCTGTCATGTTAGATTGAGTTATCTATCCAAGGTATGCAAGAAGGAAAAACAGATTTACCATAATATATTGCAATCTGGGCCCTTCATCATAGATAACTTTTGATATCATAAACTGTGGTAAGCTCTGGCTTATCCATTAACAGTCTGTGTGATCGTCTGAGTGCTGTCCATGGTCCTGAAGTACACATCGACACCCATAGAGCTAGACCAACTAGACAAGATCACACAAGACACCTCTGCTCCTCACCAATACACACCTGGCCCAGGGTAGATCAGGACTGAATGAGGACCATCTTTCAACCGGATCACACTTAATGTGTCTCTTTAAGTCGTAGATGAACGTAACAATTAGTTAGACTTTTCATCTAGTATTCTACGGTAATTATAAATGAGGTACCATAATTAGTGTCCTATTTGGTTATTGGAGTGGGAAATGTTGACTCTTTAAACATACAGTACCTAAATGTCTGCCTCTTTTAGTGTGCCAGACTGAAATAGATGTATAAACCTAGATTTTCCACACAGGAAGACTCAGATCTGGACGCACCCATGCTGGAGTGGAATAGCAAACACACAGGATATTTATCAGACAGCTTCCTGTTGCCATCCTCTCCTTTTCAACTGTTCTCTTTTTTATGGTTTAAAATGGTCTTCCTCCATCCCTGTCCCTGCCTCCGGAGGGGCGGGCGGGGCTGGGAAGACAGGGGGAGGGAACAGTGTAAAGAGGGGGGGTGAAGGGGGAGCGGAGGAGGAGGAAAGCAGTAGAGGGAGGGAGGAAGGAAGGAAGGAAGGAAGGAAGGAAGGAAGGAAGGAAGGGAGGGAGGGAGGGAGGGAGGGGGAGAAGGGTTTGCATAATCAGGTTTTCCTAACATTACAGCTTGGGAAGATGGCTTCTGCAGATGACATGAAGTGTTCACATCCACAATAGTTCCTTTAAAAGAATAAATGATTCAATGGATTCTACTGCATTGCAGCCTCAATGAGAATCTCTCAGAGAGTACATAAGGACATCACTCGAACAAACGGGATCCATGTCGCTTTACTGTAATAAACCAAACTGGGCTCGGGACTGGATGTACTGACACCTACTTTCATCAGGTCACAAACAGATGTACCCTGAGGTGAGGGGGACACTGTTTGCCGATGTGCGTTGGTGTCGAAGCTTCAAACCCTGAGACCTATAACACACGACATCCCGTGAAGTTCTGCTGCCCTTTCACCCTCATAATGTCCACCTCACAGGACACACGTACACACACACGCACACACGCAGACACACACACACGCGCAGACACACACGCAGACACACACGCAGACACACGCACACACGCAGACACACACGCAGACACACACGCAGACACACGCACACACGCAGACACACACGCAGACACACACACACGCACACACGCAGACACACACACACATGCAGACACACACGCAGACACACACGCAGACACACGCAGACACACACGCAGACACACACGCAGACACACGCACACACGCAGACACACGCCACACGCAGACACACACGCAGACACACACGCAGACACACACACACGCACACACGCACACACGCACACACGCAGACACACACGCAGACACACGCACACACGCAGACACACACGCACACACGCAGACACACACGCAGACAGCCTGAGGCAGGGTGAGCAGCAGGTATCGTTCAACAACTAGAAAAACAAAAACAGATGAACATATTGGCAGAATGGATATATTTCAAAGACAAATGATTGACAAAAAAACTAAGGAATGAATGAATGATAATATAAGGGTCACTGTCAATGTCCTGTCTGTCCATTCCAATGCTCCCTTCATTGTTGATAAGAGGGTCAGGCAGCCTTTCCAGATCAGGGTGGTGTGGTTGGCGCTGCCAGGGGCTTGCCTCTCCGCTCTCCCAGGCCCAGTCTGCCCCAGCAGGTAACTCTTTAACCCAGCACTGATAAGATCGACAGAGAGTGCTGATAAGGGACTTGTGTCAAACACACTGTGGGAGATCATTGACAGTCACACAGCGTTATGAAACACCAATCCCTGCCATTCCAGTCATTAGAACTGCATACAACACCGTGCTTCTTTTTCTCAGAAGGGGGACAAGAGGATTGATCCGGTTCTGTCTGTGTGTCAAGTTTGTTCTATGTCCAATCTTTCACCCTCTGCCCTCTTCAACTCTGCTGGCCAATGAGAATACCAGGTACGACTGCAACATCAGGCTTCTGCAAATGACACGAGAGGAAGTCACAGCTGATTGGCTACGAGGAGGCGAAGGTTCTGCAGACCGCCTGGGACCCTGCTCACACAATGTTTACAGGAAGGGGCGTGGCCAGGGAGGCCGTGGTCATGGAGGGGCGTGGTCATGGAGGGGCGTGGCCAGGGAGGGGCGTGGCCAGGGAGGGGCGTGGCCAGGGAGGCTGTAGCCCTGTGAAAAGGGTCCATACAGGGTGTCTCAAAATTTGTACTTCTCAGTGGTGGCCCCTAACCAGCAAGACTTAGAAGCACTCTCTCTGAATGAGTTGACCCTGGAATCAGTCTCTCGATCCCCCTTTACATTTGACATTTAGTCATTTTAGCAGATGCTCTTATCCTGTGTGTGGACAGACCGAGCGGTGGTCTGCGTGGACAGACCGAGCGGTGGTCTGTGTGGACAGACCTGCTGCTGGTTCCAGGGAGTGGAACAGGACAGCACTCTGTCTGATCATGAACAGATGCTGAGAGCGCCATCAGGCCAGAGACAGCACCCAGGAGGAGGGAGGTGCACCCAGGAGGAGGGAGGTGCACCCAGGAGGAGGGAGGTGCACCCAGGAGGAGGGAGGTGTCACCATCAGGCCAAAGACAGCACCCAGGAGGAGGGAGGTGCACCCAGGAGGAGGGAGGTGCACCCAGGAGGAGGGAGGTGTCACCATCAGGCCAAAGACAGCACCCAGGAGGAGGGAGGTGCACCCAGGAGGAGGGAGGTGCACCCAGGAGGAGGGAGGTGTCACCATCAGTCTTTCAACCCCGCAAACCTTCCCCTCCTGTATTTACTTAAATTGTGATCAAGCAGAATGCAAGTTTTTTGTTTATTTAGTGTGTTTCATCGTGTATGTTTTGTTTATGTACAGTAAATATCTTCATGAAGGAGACTCACCAATAGAAGAAATTGAAAAGGCAATAATCTATAGGTTAACAATTTTAAGTAGCCTTGTCTTTTTTGCACCTGGGACTTGATGTACAGACCATACTACATACAGACCACCTCATCCATCCAACCTCATCCTACCTTCATACATACAGACCACCTCCTCCATCCAACCTCATCCTACCTTCATACATACAGACCACCTCCTCCATCCAACCTCATCCTACCTTCATACATACAGACCACCTCCTCCATCCAACCTCATCCTACCTTCATACATACAGACCACCTCCTCCATCCAACCTCATCCTACCTTCATACATACAGACCACCTCCTCCATCCAACCTCATCCTACCTTCATACATACAGACCACCTCCTCCATACAACCTCATCCTACCTTCATACATACAGACCACCTCCTCCATACAACCTCATCCTACCTTCATACATACAGACCACCTCCTCCATCCAACCTCATCCTACCTTCATACAAACAGACCACCTACTCCATCCAACCTCATCCTACCTTCATACATACAGACCACCTCCTCCATCCAACCTCATCCTACCTTCATACATACAGACCACCTCCTCCATCCAACCTCATCCTACCTTCATACATACAGACCACCTCATCCATCCAACCTCATCCTACCTTCATACATACAGACCACCTCCTCCATCCAACCTCATCCTACTTTCATACATACAGACCACCTCCTCCATCCAACCTCATCCTACCTTCATACATACAGACCACTTCCTCCATCCAACCTCATCCTACCTTCATACATACATACCACCTCCTCCATCCAACCTCATCCTACTTTCATACATACAGACCACCTCCTCCATCCAACCTCATCCTACCTTCATACATACAGACCACCTCCTCCATCCAACCTCATCCTACCTTCATACATACAGACCACCTCCTCCATCCAACCTCATCCTACCTTCATACATACAGACCACCTCCTCCATCCAACCTCATCCTACCTTCATACATACAGACCACCTCCTCCATCCAACCTCATCCTACCTTCATACATACAGACCACCTCCTCCATCCAACCTCATCCTACCTTCATACATACAGACCACCTCATCCATCCAACCTCATCCTACCTTCATACATACAGACCACCTCCTCCATCCAACCTCATCCTACCTTCATACATACAGACCACCTCCTCCATCCAACCTCATCCTACCTTCATACATACAGACCACCTCCTCCATCCAACCTCATCCTACCTTCATACATACAGACCACCTCCTCCATCCAACCTCATCCTACCTTCATACATACAGACCACCTCCTCCATCCAACCTCATCCTACCTTCATACATACAGACCACCTCCTCCATCCAACCTCATCCTACCTTCATACATACAGACCACCTCATCCATCCAACCTCATCCTACCTTCATACATACAGACCACCTCCTCCATCCAACCTCATCCTACCTTCATACAAACAGACCACCTACTCCATCCAACCTCATCCTACCTTCATACATACAGACCACCTCCTCCATCCAACCTCATCCTACCTTCATACATACAGACCACCTCCTCCATCCAACCTCATCCTACCTTCATACATACAGACCACCTCATCCATCCAACCTCATCCTACCTTCATACATACAGACCACCTCCTCCATCCAACCTCATCCTACTTTCATACATACAGACCACCTCCTCCATCCAACCTCATCCTACCTTCATACATACAGACCACTTCCTCCATCCAACCTCATCCTACCTTCATACATACATACCACCTCCTCCATCCAACCTCATCCTACTTTCATACATACAGACCACCTCCTCCATCCAACCTCATCCTACCTTCATACATACAGACCACCTCCTCCATCCAACCTCATCCTACCTTCATACATACAGACCACCTCCTCCATCCAACCTCATCCTACCTTCATACATACAGACCACCTCCTCCATCCAACCTCATCCTACCTTCATACATACAGACCACCTCCTCCATCCAACCTCATCCTACCTTCATACATACAGACCACCTCCTCCATCCAACCTCATCCTACCTTCATACATACAGACCACCTCATCCATCCAACCTCATCCTACCTTCATACATACAGACCACCTCCTCTATCCAACCTCATCCTACCTTCATACATACAGACCACCTCCTCCATCCAACCTCATCCTACCTTCATACATACAGACCACCTCCTCCATCCAACCTCATCCTACCTTCATACATACAGACCACCTCCTCCATCCAACCTCATCCTACCTTCATACATACAGACCACCTCCTCCATCCAACCTCATCCTACCTTCATACATACAGACCACCTCATCCATCCAACCTCATCCTACCTTCATACATACAGACCACCTCCTCCATCCAACCTCATCCTACCTTCATACATACAGACCACCTCCTTCATCCAACCTCATCCTACCTTCATACATACAGACCACTTCCTCCATCCAACCTCATCCTACCTTCATACTTACATACCACCTCCTCCATCCAACCTCATCCTACTTTCATACATACAGACCACCTCCTCCATCCAACCTCATCCTACCTTCATACATACAGACCACTTCCTCCATCCAACCTCATCCTACCTTCATACTTACATACCACCTCCTCCATCCAACCTCATCCTACTTTCATACATACAGACCACCTCCTCCATCCAACCTCATCCTACCTTCATACATACAGACCACCTCCTCCATCCAACCTCATCCTACCTTCATACATACAGACCACCTCCTCCATCCAACCTCATCCTACCTTCATACATACAGACCACCTCCTCCATCCAACCTCATCCTACCTTCATACATACAGACCACCGCCTCCATCCAACCTCATCCTACCTTCATACATACAGACCACCGCCTCCATCCAACCTCATCCTACCTTCATACATACAGACCACCTCCTCCATCCAACCTCATCCTACCTTCATACATACAGACCACCTTCTCCCAACATGTAGCGGCGATAAGGAACCCTCATCCTACCATGAATGACACTCTTTAATATCCTTTAATATTGCCATCAATATCTTTTATTTGGCAATACACTTTTTTGCTCCTCCAACTACTGTAGCACACACACACGCACACACACACACACACGAAGAACACAGGACATTCATGTGAACTGTACTTCTAAGCAGAGAGGAGCAAGGAACTTTGTTTAGGAGAGAACAACCTCCAGCCGATAACACTGTTTGCTAGATTTTGGACTTTTGGAAGTTCAGCAATGGCCTGGGAAAAAAGACAACAGTCCCACAATAGCATGATGACATCACAACGTACCTGGTACTCTTAAGTTAAGAGAGTGTGAAAACTGAGGTGCCTTGGCAAGTATCACTTATTGCTTGAATCTTAGATGTAACTTCATGCAGAATCGAATATGGATTCTGACACTGTCAGTGCCTGCTGACATAACATCAAGTGTTTTGGTGATGTCATCATCTTCATGATCAATCCCAGTCTGGTAGATATCTTGATGTCTGTGTGTCTATGTGTCCGTGTGTCTGTGTGTCTGCTGGATGGTCATGAGGCCACAGAGAGGAAGTGGAACTGGGCTGTCCTACCAGAACAGAGATCAGTGATATGCTGCCATCTGCAGTTGTCTGACAGAGGTGTGTATGCGCGTGCATGTGAGTGCGCACATGTTCCTGTGTGTGCTTGCATGTGTGAGCGTGCGGGCACACGCATGCATGTGTGAGCGTGCGGGCACACGCATGCATGTGTGCACCCATATGTATGACCCCGTGGACACACAAATGTAAATTTGCACAACCTTCTCTTCTTCTAAGTAGAATGGTTTGTGCAACAGTTCACGAGTGATAAGCCAACTTGATCAGGGGCCTGATCAGGGGCCTGAGCTGGGGGCCTGATCAGGGGCCTGAGCTGTGGGGCCTGATCAGGGGCCTGATCAGGGGCCAGAGCTGGGGCCTGAGCTGGGGGCCTGATCAGGGGCCTGATCAGGGGCCTGAGCTGGGGCCAGAGCTGGGGCCTGAGCTGGGGCCTGAGCTGGGGGCCTGCTGCGGGCCTGTTGATACACGACACAAGGTCTGCCTCGTCAGGGTCCCAGCTCTCTGTGAGGGCCGCTCAGTGAACTTTGACCCTGCACCGAATAAATAAGAGCTTTCACTCCACACCTGCAGGACACGTCTCTGCCCTGCATGGAGAAGCGTACAGATACTGGCTCGCAGGTCAGCTTTATCACCAGGTCTGTTAACACACATCCTCTGATTACGGCCAGTGATCAGGTTCATGGCTGTCAGGAGGCAGAAGACCCCCTCATCTACTCATGCAGCACCAGACTGAGGGGAGTTGGCATTCCCGCAACCTTCTTGATGTCACCTCAGAGCACTCGTGAAGGGGCAGCGCATGGAGATTAAAGTAGACTAGCAGATTACCGTGGAGTATCTGATAACAACACAGATTAGTGTAGAGAAAGTGATCTGTTGCAAAAACAGAAGAAACAGTGTCCACACAGGTCAGTAAAAACACAATAGACAAATTACACAAAACACTGAATTTAATAGAATATACCAGTATAATATCAGTTTAATGTACAAGTATTTTGTGTGTGTGTTATGTCTGTACAGACGCGCCGAGCGTAGATCATGTAGATCTGCAGGAAGGATTGGCCACAACCCCAGTGAGGCCGGATGTTTTCCAGGATTCCTAATGAATGCATGATGACAGTATGGAGATGGTGTGCATGGAGGGGGTGAATGGTGAATGGTGTGTTTAGGGCAGCGGGCCAGCATGAGTTCCCGACAACCGCACAGAGAGACAGAGAATTGGAATAGCGCAACTGGAGGTCAGTTGGATGACTCATCACTAATAGACAGAGAGGACGGGGGGGGGGAGGGAGGGAGGGAGGGAGGGAGGGAAGGAGGGAGGGAGGGAGGGAGGGAGGGAGGGAGGGAGGGAGGGAGAGAGGGAGGGAGGGAGGGAGGGAAGGAAGGGGGCCTCCAGCTTCCTCCTCCAGATTCCAGAGAGACCTCTGAGAGAGAGGGCTTGTGGATCCAACCTTTTCTCACCAAAAACAAATATAGAGACCTTACTTTGTCACTCCACCATCACGCCAAGGAGGTGTTGGTCTGTGACTAGCATAAATGTTGCTAGGAGACTAGCATAAATGTCCTTGTTTCTGTAAAGATATCTGGAACATTTCTCTTTTTGTTTACATTAGAGGTGTTATGGAGGTCTGGAGAGGGTACTGTACTGTTCACAGAGCAGGCAGAAGACTTCAACCAGTACTGTACATTAGTGCAAAAGTGTATATACTGTGAGGTTATAGTGTATATACTGTGAGGTTATAGTGTATATACTGTGAGGTTATAGTGTATATACTGTGAGGTTATAGTGTACTGGAGGAAACATTTCAACTTCGCAGATAGAGCAGCAGCACCGTGTTACGGTGAATGATAAGGTGTTATGGTGAAATCCCCATGGAGATGTCATCCCCATGGAGATGTCATCCCCATGGAGATGTCATCCCCATGGAGATGTCATCCCCATGGTGATGTCATCCCCATGGTGATGTCACAGTGACCGCAGTGCTCTACTGTGGGCACTGTGACATCACCATGCTTCCACCAGGCTCCTGTCTGCTCCAGACCCGAGCATGCTTCCACCAGGCTCCTGTCTGCTCCAGACCTGAGCATGCTTCCACCAGGCTGCTCTCTGCTCCAGACCCGAGCATGCTTCCACCAGGCTGCTCTCTGCTCCAGACCTGAGCATGCTTCCACCAGGCTGCTCTCTGCTCCAGACCTGAGCATGCTTCCACCAGGCTGCTCTCTGCTCCAGACCCGAGCATGCTTCCACCAGGCTGCTCTCTGCTCCAGACCCGAGCATGCTTCCGATCACCAGGCTGGCTTCGGAGTTCTGGGGTCATTCTGGGGTCATTCTCAGGTCAGGAGGGATCATTGACGTGGAGACCGCCCAGCTCCCGTCAACCCACAGGTCAGTGTGGAGGGGAGTGACCGGGAGAGGGGGCCTGCAGAGGGGAGAGGGGGCCTGCAGAGGTGGATCATCTTGGGGAAATGATTAGGGTTAGAAGGTATTTGGTTAGTGGTAGTATTTGTCATCTACGGTACCTCTACCTAACTGTGACACGTCACATCACTTAACCTCAAAAGCTGTGTGAGGGACAGGACACAGACGCTAGCTGTAGCTGCCTCTCATTGGCTGACAGGACACAGACGCTAGCTGTAGCTGCCTCTCATTGGCTGACAGGACACAGACGCTAGCTGTAGCTGCCTCTCATTGGCTGACAGAACACAGACGCTAGGTGTAGCTGCCTCTCATTGGCTGACAGGACACAGACGCTAGCTGTAGCTGCCTCTCATTGGCTGACAGGACACAGACGCTAGCTGTAGCTGCCTCTCATTGGCTGACAGGACACAGACGCTAGCTGTAGCTGCCTCTCATTGGCTGACAGGACACAGACGCTAGCTGTAGCTGCCTCTCATTGGCTGACAGGACACAGACGCTAGCTGTAGCTGCCTCTCATTGGCTGACAGGACACAGACACTAGCTGTAGCTGCCTCTCATTGGCTGACAGGACACAGACGCTAGCTGTAGCTGCCTCTCATTGGCTGACAGGACACAGACGCTAGCTGTAGCTGCCTCTCATTGGCTGACAGGACACAGATGCTAGCTGTAGCTGCCTCTCATTGGCTGACAGGACACAGACGCTAGCTGTAGCTGCCTTTCATTGGCTGACAGGACACAGACGCTAGCTGTAGCTGCCTCTCATTGGCTGACAGGACACAGACGCTAGCTGTAGCTGCCTCTCATTGGCTGACAGGACACAGACGCTAGTTGTAGCTTCCCTTTCATTGGCTGACAGGACACAGACGCTAGCTGTAGCTGCCTCTCATTGGCTGACAGGACACAGACGCTAGCTGTAGCTCCTTCTCATTGGCTGTAGGATCCCCACAGGTCTCGCTGGGTGCCATTGTTGTGTCTGTAACTGCAATATTCTGTCAGACATGCAAAGAAAGTTTCTCTTCTTTTCCAAGACAAGTGCAGATGGTGGCAAGTGGTGACCTAACATCACAATGACATCATCTCATTTTGACAGTTGCCCCGTTGTGTGGAAAAAACTGTTAATGGGCAGGACAAAGAAGTATTTCAAATGCCACCAATTAAAGTCAACCACCAAATTACATTGGGGTTTAATGGGTCATAAATAAGAAAATGTTGCTGGTTTTCCGCCTTCAGTCACTGTTTGACCTCTGTGTGCAAGTCTCTCTGAACGCCCAGCTCCAGAGGAGAGGCCCAGCTCCAGAGGAGAAGCCTCGCTCCAGAGGAGTGGCCCAGCGCCAGAGGAGAGGCCCAGCTCCAGAGGAGAGGCCCAGCTCCAGAGGAGAGGCCCAGCGCCAGAGGAGAAGCCCAGCTCCAGAGGAGAAGCCCAGCTCCAGAGGAAAGGCCTCACTCCAGAGAAGAGGCCTCGCTCCAGAGGAGAAGCCTCTCTCCAGAGGAGAGGCCCAGCGCCAGAGGAGAGGCCCAGCTCCAGAGGAGAAGCCCAGCTCCAGAGGAGAGGCCCAGCGCCAGAGGAGAGGCCCAGCTCCAGAGGAGAGGCCCAGCGCCAGAGGAGAGGCCCAGCTCCAGAGGAGAGGCCCAGCTCCAGAGGAGAGGCCCAGCGCCAGAGGAGAGGCCCAGCTCCAGAGGAGAGGCCCAGCGCCAGAGGAGAGGCCCAGCTCCAGAGGAGAGGCCCAGCTCCAGAGGAGAGGCCCAGCGCCAGAGGAGAGGCCCAGCTCCAGAGGAGAGGCCCAGCGCCAGAGGAGAGGCCCAGCTCCAGAGGAGAGGCCCAGCTCCAGAGGAGAGGCCCAGCTCCAGAGGAGAGGCCCTCGCGCAGGCAGAGCAGATTGGATGAGACACTCAGCTTCCGTGCAGGAAAGCTCCGTCAGCCTCAGCTCAAGCTCAGAGAAACACACACACACAAGCACACACACGCACACAAGCACACACACAAGCACACAAGCACACAAACAACCACACGTGCAACCACACGTGCACACACGCAAACATTCCCCCCCACCCAAAAATAATACACGAATCTCTTGCACAGGCAACCCCTTCAGCATCTGTTCATCAAAGCAGCCCTGAATGTATTTCCTGGAAAGCGATGGCAGGACTCAACACACGTTTATTATTTCACACAGCTCCATCCTCGGGCCTGCTTAACCATGAAGCCATCACCTCAGCTTTCACCCTCACACCATTCCCTCTCCGGACCATTTGGTTGCTGTTTTGTACCAACCAGAATCACAACAAATTGCTCCTCCCTCCCTCGCTCCCTCGCTCCCTCGCTCCCTCGCTCCCTCCCTCGCTCCCTCCCTCCCTCCCTCCCTCGCTCCCTCCCTCCCTCCCTCCCTCCCTCCCAACACCCCTCCACTGGCCCTGACTCTCCTCCATTTTGTAATCTTTATTTTAGCGTTTTGTTTTGTTGTGTTGGTTTCTCCGGCAGCCCTTTCATCTCCCGTCTGTCTGGACTCATATCATTTTTCAGTAAGTGGACCCACATGCTCTCCCTGGCACCCAACAGGAGGCCTTTCCAGTAAGCCTGATACACATTACCAATATCTGAAACAGATCTGGCGGGGATCACACATGGACTTCCTGAAACAGAGAGACAGGCAGAGATGGAGGAGAGAGGACGTGAAGAGAGAGAGAGAGGACGTGAAGAGAGAGAAAGAGGACGTGAAGAGAGAGAGAGAGGACGTGAAGAGAGAGAGAGAGGACGTGAAGAGAGAGAAAGAGGATGTGAAGAGAGAGAGAGAGAGGATGTGAAGAGAGAGGGAGAGAGGACGTGAAGAGAGAGGGAGAGAGGGAGAGGACGTGAAGAGAGAGGGAGAGGACGTAAAGAGAGAGGGAGAGAGGATGTGAAGAGAGAGAGAGAGAGGACGTGAAGAGAGAGAGAGAGGACGTAAAGAGAGAGGGAGAGAGGACGTGAAGAGAGAGAGAGAGAGGACGTGAAGAGAGAGGACGTAAAGAGAGAGGGAGAGAGGACGTGAAGAGAGAGAGAGAGAGGATGTGAAGAGAGAGAGAGGACGTGAAGAGAGAGAGGACGTGAAGAGAGAGGACGTGAAGAGGGAGGACGTGAAGAGAGAGAGAGAGGACGTGAAGAGAGAGAGAGAGGGAGAGGACGTAAAGAGAGAGGGAGAGAGAGAGAGAGGACGTGAATAGAGAGGACGTGAAGAGAGAGGACGTGAAGAGAGAGAGAGAGAGGACGTGAAGAGAGAGAGAGAGGACGTGAAGAGAGAGAGGACGTGAAGAGAGAGGACGTAAAGAGAGAGGGAGAGGACGTGAAGAGAGAGAGAGAGAGGGAGAGGACGTGAAGAGAGAGGACGTAAAGAGAGAGGGAGAGAGAGAGAGGACGTGAAGAGAGAGGACGTGAAGAGAGAGGGAGAGGACGTGAAGAGAGAGGACGTGAAGAGAGGGAGAGAGAGAGAGGACGTAAAGAGAGAGGGAGAGGACGTGAAGAGAGAGGGAGAGGACGTGAAGAGAGGGAGAGAGGGAGAGGACGTAAAAAGAGAGAGAGAGGACGTGAAGAGAGAGAGAGAGAGGACGTGAAGAGAGAGGGAGAGGACGCAGACGAGTCACGGAAAGAACTGGAGAAGAGCAGGAGAGATGAAGATAAAGGAGGAGATAAGAGAGAGGGGGGTGGGAGAGGCGAGAGACTGTCAGAGAGAGACCAATGAAGAGAGAAGGAGAGAGAATAAAAACGAGTAAAAGAATGGAAGACAGAGAGAGAGAGAACATTTTAAATAGCACTGTGGAGAGGGTTTGATGATTCACACCTACCAGCACCCGTCTGGCCTCTGTGCATGTCATGATGTGAGATGACAGGACAACCCCACTGTTTTCCCTTCTCTTGTTTCTGTGTCTGTGTGTGTGTCTGTGTGTGTGTGTGTATGTGTGGTTGTTTTTTCAACATATAAAGTATTTTTCTGTGTGTGTATTTTCCTTTGGTTGGCATTGTTTGGAACAAATGCTCATTGTGTTCCAGACAGGGAGGTTGTATTCTCCATGATTCACTCATACAAACATCTGAAGTCCAGTTCCCGGTGTTCTGATTAACACCCCAGGGCAGACTGGACCAACCCATAAACACACCACAGAGGATGGAAGAAAGGGCCCACCATTACGTAGACATGGACTTCACCATTCACCCAGCGTGACTCCTCCTGGTCTAAATGTGGAGCGGGCTCCACTGGAAGTGACCTGACCAACACACTAGTCTGGAGAGTTGTGTTAACGGACATTTCAGCTGTTAGTGCTCGAGTCTGTTGCTGTAACTCCCTTTCTTCTCCCTCCCTCCCTTTCCATCTCTCATGAGGTCTCTCACTCCCTCTCTTCTCCTTCTCCCCCCCCTCTCTCCCTTTATCTTCGTCTCCCTCTCCCACTCCCCCCCCCCTTCCCTTGGGGCTCCCAGCCCCCCATAGATCACAGCGACCCCCTTAAAGAGATGCCATCGCAGACAGATGTTTCCCCACGATCTGTGGAAGATCAGTCACAAGCCCGCTCACATGCAAGTCCTTCAGGAGACATGCAAAAACAGACATGTTTATCGCCATTTTGTGGCTGTTTCGGGGTAAACCAGGAACAATGCTGTCTTTATGCTGCGGCTTTATCTTGCCCCAGCCACAGCCAATAATGGTTGTACTGTTGTGATGGCCACGGCATAAATCAATTTATGGGCTCTTTCTCAGCTAACCAATCAGGTGGGGGCTAAGGGAGATAACGGGGAAGACCAGGCCCAGGGAGAAGGGTGGAGAGAGGAGGAGAGAGGGAGGTGGAGAGATGAGGAGAAAGGGAGGTGGAGAGAAGAGGAGAGAGGGAGATGGAGAGAGGGAGATGGAGGGAGGAGGAGAGAGGGAGGAGGAGAGAGGGAGGTGGAGAGAGGAGGGAGGAGGGCAGCATGGAGGGAGGAGGAGAGAGGGAGATGGAGGGAGGAGGAGAGAGGGAGATGGAGGGAGGAGGAGAGAGGGAGATGGAGGGAGGAGAGAGGGAGATGGAGGGAGGAGAGAGGGAGATGGAGGGAGGAGGAGAGAGGGAGATGGAGGGAGGAGGAGAGAGGGAGATGGAGGGAGGGAGATGGAGGGGGAGGAGAGAGGGAGATGGAGGGAGGAGGAGAGAGGGAGATGGAGGGAGGGAGATGGAGGGAGGAGGAGAGAGGGAGATGGAGGGAGGAGGAGAGAGGGAGATGGAGGGAGGGAGATGGAGGGAGGAGGAGAGAGGGAGATGGAGGGAGGAGGAGAGAGGGAGATGGAGGGAGGAGGAGAGAGGGAGATGGAGGGAGGGAGATGGAGGGAGGAGGAGAGGGAGATGGAGGGAGGAGAGAGGGAGATGGAGGAGGAGGAGAGAGGGAGATGGAGGGAGGAGGAGAGAGGGAGATGGAGGGAGGGAGATGGAGGAGAAGAGAGAAATGGAGGGAGGAGGAGAGAGGGAGATGGAGGGAGGGAGATGGAGGGAGGAGAGGAAAGGTTGGACTAAACGAGAGCGGGGCGATGGAAGGCTACGAGAGGAGGGAGAACAAAGAATAAAAGGGGGAGAGTCAGGAGGACGAGGGATTGTTTTACAGCACCTCAGCACAGCGAGTACTTTTCGGAACAGGTCATTCCTCCACGGTCTAAGACTCCCTTTGAATAACTTACCATAAATAGAGGTTTGTAATCGACTAACCATCAAAGACAGTTTGATTCTGCCGCCTGTGGGAGTGTGGGCCCAGGAGGGTCTCTCTCCCCAGGTTCCTGCTGCTCAGGTTGAGGCGAGAGGCGCACAGGATGGGGGGGGAGAGAGGGGGGGTTGATCAAGGCGTGTATCCCAATGGAGTCAAATGAGAGTTTCACAGATAAACACTCCTATGGAATCTGCAAGGGGAGTTCAAAACATGTTTTTCTGCCAGTGTCTTTAAAGAAAACCCATAGCTCGGTATTACTGTCAGAGCAGGCTAACAGGGATATTTAACTTGGCTTTGGGATTACGCTTTTAAACACTACTGAGTGTCTCAGTTGGGTTTTCTCAAACAAACATACTGTGTCGTCGAGGATAATGACAGTTCTGTGGATTAAGATCTGGAGCATTTATAACTTATTCTCATTTATTCCTGTCAGGACAGACACACACACACACGTGCACAAACGTGCGCACACACACACAAAGACCCTTCATTACTGTAACGTGAACAGGGCAATGCTTTGTGCTGGTGAAGAGGTTGATGCTCCTTGTTGTGTCCATGCATGTGTGTGTTAGGGTGTGTGTTGGTGTGTGCACGCGCGTGTGTTGGTGTGCGTGAGACTGTGTGTGTGTGTGTGTGTGTGTGTGTGTGCTCAATGGATTAGTGTGAACCATCCTTGCCCTAAATGAGATTTGATCACAGAGCATGTCATAATCACATCATAAACAGTTTGGCTCCTCCGCTACGATTAGGGGAGATTAGGTGTGCTGGGGCCTTTGAAGTCTCGGGTGGGACGCCTCAGCGCTGAACCCCCCCCCCCCCCCCCCCCCCCCCCCGGCGGAGGGCGGGGAACACACACAAAAGACACACAAAGTAGAACAGAAAACAAAAGAAGAGGTGGCGAGCGTGAGAGTGCGTGTGGGGCGGGCAGGAGGGAGCAGGAGAGCGCCCGGGTCACCTCATGTCAGGGCAACCGTACTCAGGTACAGAAGAAAGTGTGTGTGTGCGTCCCTACGGGTTTGTGTGCCTGATAAATGGTCATCTGTGATAGACACCGGGTACTGAGCCAGACCACCGGTTCCACCTGAGCATGGGGAAGTTACACATGACGCACTGAAAACAACAGCTCCATTGTGTGGGTGTGGGTGTGTGCACCTTGTGTTATTACACAATAATGTGTCCAAGAGCCTTGATCCACACACTCCCTCCCCTGCTTCAACTCTCCTCTTGCTGTCTCCCATCCCTCCTGCGGCAGCGATGGGGCTCGTGAGGAGCGTGGGTCCATGCTGCAAGGTAATGTGCTGCAGAGGAGGAGAGGAGAGGAGAGGGGGAGGAGAGGAGAGGGGGAGGAGAGGAGGAGGAGAGGAGAGGGGGAGGAGAGGAGAGGGGGAGGAGAGGAGAGGGGGAGGAGAGGAGAGGAGAGGGGGAGGAGAGGAAGAGGAGAGGGGGAGGAGAGGAGAGGGGGAGGAGAGGAGAGGAGGAGGAGAGGAGAGGGGGAGGAGAGGAGAGGGGGAGGAGAGGAGAGGAGAGGGGGAGGAGAGGAGAGGAGAGGAGAGGAGAGGGGGAGGAGAGGAGAGGAGAGGGGGAGGAGAGGAGAGGAGAGGGGGAGGAGAGGAGAGGGGGAGGAGAGGAGAGGAGAGGAGAGGGGGAGGAGAGGAGAGGGGGAGGAGAGGAGAGGAGAGGGGGAGGAGAGGAGAGGAGAGGGGGAGGAGAGGAGAGGAGAGGAGAGGAGAGGGGGAGGAGAGGAGAGGAGAGGGGGAGGAGAGGAGAGGAGAGGGGGAGGAGAGGAGAGGGGGAGGAGAGGAGAGGAGAGGGGGAGGAGAGGAGAGGGGGAGGAGAGGAGAGGGGGAGGAGAGGAGGAGGAGACAAGAGGAGAGGAGGAGGAGAGGAGAGAGTGAGGAGAGGAGGAGGAGAGGGGGGAGGAGACAAGAGGAGAGGAATAGAGGGTGATTTAAAGGTGTGTAATTGAAAACACACACTAAGAGCGGGGTGGGGTATGCGTTTTCTGACATGTGTGTGTGGGGAAGGGGTACTGAAGAAAGCCCAGATGAGCAGAAGGCTTGCTCTGCCAAAGAGACAAGGGAAGGAGAATGCATGCCATCCGACTAAACAGTCTCATTGTTTCTAGAGCGAAAAACAAGTATGGAGGAAAGGAAGACAGAGCAGGGAGCCCTGTGGACTGTGGTACTGTGTGTGTACGCACTGGGAGGCTCAACAACAAAACAAAACCCATCTCCCACAGTATAAGGTTAGTGTAGTGTATGCGTGTGTGTGTGTGTACCTCAGGTGCAGCCCTACCGGCTGTGTGAGATGGAACATTCAGAGCGTTCCTTCGACTGAAGGGCCACAACTACGTGAGCCCACGCAAAACCCGGAACCCTCCTCAAAGGCTTTTGCACAGATTTCCTGCTGACGGAGAAAGCGATAAATACCCAGATAACCTGAGGTCATTCCCACTGAGGTTGGAACTACGCCTTCCGTGTTCAAGATAAACAGGTAGGGGCGAGCCCAAGGCCCAATTCAAAGTGAAAGACATGAGATTGTGAGGTTGAGTTCTATACTAGTATCGTGTTTCAAATCCTTCCAGCACTTGAATCAGCGTTGGGATGGTTTGATTGTTGGGGGTCTGTCTGGGCTCCCTCTCCTGTGGCCCCCTCTCCTGTGCCCCCGCTCCTGTGCCCCCTGCTCCTGTGCCCCCGCTCTGTGCCCCCTGCTCCTGTGCCCCCCTGCTCCTGTGCCCCCGTTCCTGTGCCCCTGCTGAGCTGTGACAGGAGTTAAGTGAATGCTGTGTTTTTGCAGTGTTGAGCCATACACACACATGTACTGTGGACACTATGACATTTTA
Source organism: Osmerus eperlanus (assembly GCF_963692335.1). Classification (NCBI taxonomy): domain Eukaryota; kingdom Metazoa; phylum Chordata; class Actinopteri; order Osmeriformes; family Osmeridae; genus Osmerus; species Osmerus eperlanus. The sequence goes on along the minus strand of NW_026911209.1, from coordinate 12,366 downwards.
CTTTTGTTTAGGACACACACAAATGTATGCACACATACACGTTCTGTATATATGCACACACATATAGAGACACACACACCTTGAAATCTCCTGACGCATGTATGTATGCACACGACGGTGTCTGATTTGTTTGCCATTACCCTTAATATTCCTCAAGCTTATTACAGGATTGGAGGTGCAAAAATGGGTCTGTGTTTGACCATTGAGCCCTTTGAGATCTTGGAAAACCCGAAAATGTTGCTATATTCAGTATCTTTTCTCTCTCCTCCTTTGCTCAGCTGTCAACCTAAAGAACACCCTTTCATCCCTTCCTCCCTCTCTCCCTTACGTGAGTTCACCATGAGTCAGGTTTGGTCCCTGAGGGAGGTGGAGGCAGTGGCCCTTCGAGGTGGCTTTGGTGCTGATAGGAACTGCCCCCCCCCCCTCTCTGTGCCTCGGCATTGTAGCGGTGGGCTAATCGTTAGAGCAAGGCTTGAAAGAGAGCGAACAAAAGTTCATGGAGGGTCGCTTCGGCGTGCAAACATGAAAGCAGCTCCCATTTTTAATGAGGATTAACCCCAAAACTCTATTGACTGCGCCGCTATAGGGGCTGGCAGTGTCTTATGCGTGGCCACATCCCTTCACCAATGTACAACTCTCTAACCACCACCTCACAATCTTGAGCACCCTGTGCATGTATGTTGTCTGACCTTTGTGTGTGAGAATGTGTTTCCTGCGTGCGCGTCTGTGTGTGTAGGTCTAAGCGAAGGGGGCACCAGGGGTACAGAGCGGAACAGACTACGGTAAGATGAGTTAACGCCCTTGCCGACACTCAAACAAACGTGCGCGCAAATCTTTTTTAGTTGAGAGTTAAATGGGTTAAAACAGCACCCACCTCCAGTGCTTCATTCTATGTGTGTGTGTGTGCGTGTGTGCTTGTGTGTGTGTGCGAGGCAGCATCGTCTAAAGGATGGGAGCCATGCGGGCCGTGCTCATTTGGAGGTTAATGTGTGAGTGTAGAGTCTGAATGGCTGGCACTGCTTGATTCTCTGGGGCTTCAAGAGCAAAGGGGACCCTGGGGACAAGGCCCCTCTCTGGGGGACCATGCTGACGGGTCGTACCCTGGGGACAAGGCCCCTCTCTGGGGTAGAAGGCCCTGCGCCACACCCCTGCTGCTCAATAGTTAACCCTGCTCATTATCTAAACACAGAGACAGTGGAGGGACAAAGAGGCCACTGAGAGAGAGAGGACTGAGAGAGAGAGGACTGAGAGAGAGAGAGAGAGAGAGAGAGAGAGAGAGACTGAGAGAGAGGACTGAGAGAGAGAGGACAGAGAGAGAGAGAGAGAGAGAGAGAGAGAGAGAGAGAGAGAGAGAGAGAGAGAGAGAGAGAGAGAGAGAGAGAGAGAGAGAGAGAGAGAGAGAGAGAGAGAGAGAGAGAGAGAGAGAGAGAGAGAGAGAGAGAGAGAGAGAGAGAGAAAGAGAGAGAGGGAGAGACAGAGAGAGACAGAGAGACCTGGTAGATGGATGGTTTTGTCAGCTGAGTTGAAAGGTTAAGGGGTCAAGGATGAGATGGGCAAAGAAAAGGACCTCTAAGCAAGTGGCTGTGACCTTTGACCCCTGCTTCCCTACTTGCCACCGCCTGGCAGAGGGAACCTTCCAGAGGCCAGGGGAGAGGTGCCACTTCACTGCCCCACACCCCTCATTCACAAGCCTCAACTTCACATTCCTCTGCTCTGATGGTGCCCGTCAGTCAAGCCACGCTGGCCTGGGCCATCAGGACGGATGTGTCATGTCATGGTTCATCCACGCTGGCCTGGGCCATCAGGACGGATGTGTCATGTCATGATTCCCAGCATGCACTTCAAACCCCGTCGGAGTGGGGGGCGTCTGGTGTTCGGCCAGTTTGTAACGGGTCATTACAACAGATCTGTCATGTCATGACGCTGAACATGCACTTCAAACACATGCAGCAGGTGGGCGGGGCAATCGCTCATGTAGAACGGGGCCCATTCACAGACAGGCCCATTGTCATTCGCTGGCCGTCCAATCAGGGATGAGCAAATTAAATCAAATGAATTCAAGGCATTGGGACTTATTGGTCGGCTGCAGAGGATTCTTGCCCAAAGAGGAGCTTGATGGGATGTGACAGGTCAGGGATCATCCGATAATTGTACGGAAATCCAGCATTCAGTTTCACTTTTATCTGGAATGACACCTTCCCACACTCAGACACCACCTTCAATCAAACTAAAAGAGATAAAACAAACTATATTTGACAGACATGCTTTTGTATGTTTGCATTTATTACGGTATGTGATCTCTTTGGTTAATTTATGACCGTGTTAGACTCTCTCAGTGTTGTCTCAGATGTGCCGGCGTGTTTGGACCGCAGGATTAATGACCGCCTCTGGAAAACCTTAAAAACGCTGTGTCACTGATTACAAGGGCAGATGTTACCACCAGATGCTACCAACAGGAGGAAAGAAAACAGCATTTCCTTACTTCTACCCCTAGATTACGGCGGGAAAATCTTCAGAAAGTCTTGTCATACTTTACTGTAGGTCCAGAGCCGTGCCAGATATCTCTGCTATTACACACACACAGAGACACACAAGGACACACACACTCACACACAGACACACACACACACACAGAGACACACACACTCAGACACACGCACACAGACACACACAGTCTTTGATATTTACCCACTGCCTTGAGATGACTTGTTTTGACTTGTTGTTGGCACAGAGTGGTTGCCAACTTCATTCATTTCCTCTCCTGCCAGTCAGAGCGTGGGATGGTGCAGTGGCCCAGCGAGCGCTCTCAGACCAGGGCAGTGGGCTACCCTCTCTGGGGTCCTGAGCAAACGGGAACCAATGCTAGGTTCCTCTCAGAGGTTCCTCTCCAGAGCCCCTTCCCCAACACTGGGGGATTGCAGAGTCCAGGCAGGCTTTCAAGGATAAGCTGCATGAGCACCCATATTCACCTTACACACACACACACGCATTGACACACACATTGACACACACACACATTCATTCATCATTCCTGAATATATATATGCGTGAGATGGAATAGAGCAGTAGAATACCTTCATTATCTTCCTTTTTGATCATTTTACTATGAAACGCAAACTACTAGTACAGGAGCAGATAAGGTTCAGATGATGTAAGACACAGGCAATCTCTCAATAAACTCTTTCAGTCACCCAAAAAACAAGAGAGAGGGAAAGGCAAGAGAGAGATGAAGAAATAAACACTGGGAATGCCAGAGTTGCCCCCCCCATCGCCCCCCCCCCCAAACCCCCCCCGCCCTCCATACACACACAACACACACACAACACACACAATCTCTCCCAAAAGGACAAACAGCTTTTGTTTCTTTCATGCAGGGCTCAGAGGGCCTTACTGGAAAAGTGCAGTGGTGTGTCAGTTGGCCCCCGCCCCCGGATCAGCAGGCCTCATTAGAGAATCAAATCAAATCAAATTTATTTGTAAATCCCTTTTTACACGCAAGCATGTCACAGAGGGCTTCACATATGCCCATAGAACTGCCCCTCAACCAACCTAAACCCTCAAGGAAGACAAGGAAAAACTCCCAAAAAACTCTCAACAGGAGAAACCTTGGGAGGAGCAATTCAGAGAGGGATCCCCTCCTCCAGAAACGGTTGGTGGGAGAGAGGAGCAGAAGACAGGCTAAACATAGTCATACAGTGTCGATGGGTTTTTAAAACACCAAAATCCATTATTCAACTTTATAGATGTAGGACAGGACCGGGAGACTCGCGACCAGGTCCAACGTTGGCTGACCGACGACCAGGCAGGTGCTGACAACTCAAACCCCCCACACCACAAGGGATGTGTGTGGGGGGGGGACAGAGAGAGGAGAGCAGGGATTAGAGAATGACAGGAGCAGCTAACAGTTACAGTCATAATAGAATGAGATCCCCACCGGTCAAGTGTGGACTGGTGCAGCAATTTAACAGAGCAAAAAAGGGGAATTTGATGCAACCCCACACACCAAGACAGCAACAGCCCCCCTCATTTGGAACATGAAATCTGTTCCAGGGGAAGAGAACTCTAAAATAAGTTATACTTAAAGAATAAGGATGGAAACAACCCGTCCCCCGTTGCCTCCAACTAGTAACATACTTACCTTTAACAGTCGTAGAATTGACTAAACAATAATGTTTTTAACCTAATTTTAAACGTCGAAACAGTATCAGACTCCCTAATTGAGACGGGTAGTTTATTCCAGAGAAGAGGCGCTCTATATGAGAACGCCCTACCTCCAGCTGTTTTTTTCTTAATTTTGGGAACCACCAGATAGCCGGCATCTTGAGATCTAAGTGTCCTTGCGGGGCAATAGGGTGCAAGGAGACCGGAGAGGTACAGTGGTGCCAATCCATGCAGAGATTTTTAGGTTAGTAGTAGAACTTTGAAGTCAGCTCTGGCTTGGATAGGGAGCCAGTGTAGAGAGACAAGAGTAGATGTTATGTGATCAAACTTTCTTGTTCTGGTCAATAGTCTAGCAGCAGCATTTTGCACCCGCTGTAAATTTTTTAGGTGGGTAATTGGGAGGCCAGAGAACAACACATTGCAATAGTCCAATCGGGACGTAACAAATGCATGTATTAGTTTTTCGGCATCATCCTTTGAGAGAAATTTTCGTATTTTGGCAATATTACGTAGATGGAAAAATGCAGTTCTAGTAATTTGCTTAATATGGTACTCAAACGAAAGGTCTGGGTCCATTGTGACTCCTAAATTTTTTACTAGCTGGTTTTGAGAGACTTTGACGCCGTCTAGGTCTAAGGTCAGATTGGAAAAATAATTTCTATATTTTTTAGGACCGAAAATTTGAACCTCGGTTTTATCCGAATTTAGAAGAAGGAAATTTGCAGTCATCCAAGCTCTCAACCTAGAAACACATTTTTCCATAGCATGTGGAAATTCTCCAGACTTTATAGACATATATAGCTGAGTATCATCTGCATAACAGTGAAAATTTACCCCAGAGCTTCTAATTATGTTTCCTAAAGGCAGCATATAGAGAGAAAATAACAGAGGGCCTAGAACTGAACCCTGTGGTACTCCGTATTTTACAGTGGAGCTCCTGGATGAGCAGCCATCATAGTGGACATATTGTGATCTATCGGATAGATACGATCTAAACCACTGAAGTGATGTACCAGAAATCCCAACATAGTTCTCCATACGTTCCAAGAGAATCTCATGATCCACCGTGTCAAAAGCTGCACTTAGGTCTAGAAGAACCAGGACAGAGAAAGAGAAGTCATTAGAAAGCTGGAAAGGAACACATGACACACCACACTTCAGACGGATGACCTATTTACGGGGTGACTTGCAAGCGCATCTATAAAACACATTACAGTCCTGTCACAACGGCTAACTCCACACAAGCAGGGAAAGTATGAACTAATCAGGTTCTCAAGACGTTTGGCCATAAAAGGGAAAACATGGTCTGAAATGCACACACACACCAATACACACACAACACACACACCAATACACACACAACACACACACACCAATACACACACAACACATACACACCTGACTGTATTGATGTACTGGTGTGTGTGCATGTGTGTGTTTAAATGCACGTGTGGGGTCAAGGCCAGACCAGACTAGACCAGACCATGCCAGACCAGACCAGACCATGCCAGACCAGACTAGACCATGCCAGACCATGCCAGACTAGACCATGCCAGACCATGCCAGACCAGACTAGACCATGCCAGACCATACCAGACCAGACCATGCCAGACCAGACCAGACCATACCAGACCAGACCATGCCAGACTAGACCATGCCAGACCAGACCATGCCAGACCATGCCAGACCAGACTATGCCAGACCAGACTAGACCATGCCAGACCAGACCATGCCAGACCATGCCAGACTAGACCATGCCATGTCATGCCAGACCAGACCAGGCCATGCCAGACCAGACCATGCCAGACCAGACTATGCCAGACCAGACTAGACCATGCCAGACCAGACTATGCCAGACTAGACCATGCCAGACCAGACCATGCCAGACCAGACTATGTCAGACCAAACTATGCCAGACCAGACTAGACCATGCCAGACCAGACTATGCCAGAGCATGCCAGACCAGACTAGACCGTGCCAGACCATGCCAGACCAGGCCATGCCAGACCAGAGTATGCCAGACCAGACTAGACCATGCCAGACCAGACTAGACCGTGCCAGACCATGCCAGACCAGGCCATGCCAGACCAGAGTATGCCAGACCAGACTACACCATGCCAGACCAGACCATGCCAGAGAGTCAGTTCTGGTCTCTTTGCTTTCCTGTTAACATTCCTCCTGTTTCTTAACACAACTGGAACAAATTCATATCAGCTCAACAGATTTTCTTTTTCCCTTTTAAAGCAACGCACCAAAAGGCCAGCAGCCCGCTAAAGTGGACCTGAGGTTATTTGTCCTGGTCGAGGGCTTTCTAAATAAACAGGATGACAGAGAGGCCTGCTCACCTTTTTAGCAGCAGAGGTAATAAGGCCATATGAGATGAATACACGCCCTCTAAGCCAGGGCACTTCAGAGTAAACATTCACAACACAGAGTGGCAGGAGGGCAGAACGACTTGGATGAAAGTGCGATAGAAAAACAAAAAAACTGAAAAGGTTCCCACATCTGCCTCTGCTGTGACCCCGTGTGTCAGAGAGCCTACTCCTGAGCTGGAGGTGTCAAGTTTCCACAAAACTGGACTGTTGCCTCTCTCTCTCTTTCTCTCTGCCCCTCTCTCTCTCACACTCTCTTTCTTTCTGCATCTCTCTCTTTCTCTAACCTCCTCTCTCAACTTTTTTTATTTTTTTTATTTCAAGTGCTTTATTGGCAGGTCAAGAAAGACTCAAAATATTGCCAGAGCCAACATATAGTGTACAAAAGTATCTCTCTCTCTCTCTCTCTCTCTCTCTCTCTCTCTCTCTCTCTCTCTCTCTCTCTCTCTCTCTCTCTCTCTCTCTCTCTCTCTCTCTCTCTCTCTCCCTCTCGCTCTCCCTCCCCCTCCACCTCCCCCTCTCTCTCTCTAACAGCCTGTGTGAGTGGACTGAGTGAGGAGCATTGAGCCCCCTGCTGTGCTGTTAGTCACAGAGAGCAGGACACACTTGTTGTTGTCCGAATTACGTAAAACACTTCGCAAACTGAACAGTGAAAAGAGGAGACCGTCTCGGAGCTTCAACTCTGGGCGTCGGTATGGGTGACAACCAACGGATGTTTCTGCCCACCAAATTCCAATCAAAATGTGCATGTGTGTCCGTGTGTGGGAAAGGATAACAGTAGGTGTTTGTCTTTAGTAAGTGCTTACATCTACTATGGGAAAATCTCTTAGTCAATTTGTAAAAACATTGTGTTTACATTCTCACAGCCTTTCCTCTTGGCTGTTGGGGCGTTCTTCTCTTTCGAGGATTTGGCATCGACGATGCTTCGCTTCGGATGAGCCGATGATGAGATCAGACAGGGTTTAAGGTCCAGTACTCCCATCTTCCCACAACAAAGAGCTGTCTTCCTTCTCCCTCCACCTCTCTCCCCATTTTCCCCCCTAAACTGTTTTGTTCTGCGCCATCAGACGCCAGTCCTCCTGAAAATTCTCACACCTCGCAGGCAGAGCGACGACCTTTGCCGTGGAAACAGCTCCCAGAGATACGAGAGAGCGAAGGGCTTCTGTCTGTGTGTGGAAGCCCAAGGAGTTAAGAAGCAATTAGTTGGTGGCTGTTTTTTTGTTGGTCCTAATGAACACCGTGGTTAATGGTCTCACAAAAGCCTGTTAGCTGTAAAAAACAAACCAGGCGTTATTCTCTTGTCAGTGCCCCAGTGACCCTGCAAACAAACAGGCAGAACAAAAGCATTGGCACCCTTTAATTTCTGCCAAACTCCGCAAGAGGTTTGTGTGTGACACCACAGTGAGCAGCACAATCTGGGAGGTCCTGACTGTTTAGGTTGTGTGCTCTTAGTTGGGTCATACACCTTTCTCTCATCTGGAGGTTTCTGTGTATTCGAACTGTGACGGCGAGGTGGTCTCTCAGTGTGTTGGTCAGGGATGTATGTGTCGAGACAGAGGTATTACTAGAGCATAGATGCTAGCACACACACACACATACACACACACACACACTCCCTTCTCGTTCCAGTGTCTCGTCCTCTGCCAGCAGTTGTTTGAATTCTAGGAATCTATTAGTCTCCCCCCCCACTTCTCACCACCTTACACATGCACACACACATACAATGCAGTACCCTCAGCGGTGCTAGGTCACACAGAGGTCATAGGGGATCAAACAGGTTTACAGGGTTTGTTGACGTTGATTATGATTTTGCGATCTATGCCATCGCGTGTGCCAGTGTTGAAAGAGGATGTCGACGAGCAATTACCTTACAATCACGGTGGATGAGCTTGCGCTGTTTGCATGAGAGTGTTTTCTTAATTGTGTTTGTGATAGCACCCATGCGTGAGCGGCCTGCGTTGCTGAGGTCTGCTTTTGGCTCTCACGCATTGTCACCTGTTGACATGGAGCTGGATGTGTGTGCTTGTTGTTTAGAGGGGCTCTGGGACGGTGAGTGCATGCGCCAGTGTGACGCTCTTCTCTTTACTCTCTCTGATATATCTTCCTCTCTCTCTCTCTCTCTTCCTCTCTCTCTCTCTCTCTCTCTTCCTCTCTTCCTCTCTCTCTCTTTTTCTATCACACACATGCTGTTGCCTTGGTGTCTGTGCTCTTTGTCTGTCTTGGGGCTGGTTTGTGCATGTAAGTGTGTGACCTATATCTCTCTGCCACTCTCTCTCTCTTTACATATTCTTTCAATGACTTCCTTCACTAATGAGATAGAAGAGGAAATGAAAGGAGAACAGGCTGGAGAAGAGGAGATGATAAAAGAGGAAGAAGAAGAGGAGAGAGGAGAGAAGGTAGAGGAGAGAAGGAGAGGGTAGAGGAGAGGAGAGAAGGAGAGGGTAGAGGAGAGGAGAGAGGGTAGAGGAGAGGAGAGAAGGAGAAGGTAGAGGAGAGAGGGTAGAGGAGAGGAGAGAAGGAGAGGGTAGAGGAGAGGAGGTAGAGGAGAGAAGGAGAGGGTAGAGGAGAGAAGGAGAGGGTAGAGGAGAGGAGGTAGAGGAGAGAAGGAGAGGGTAGAGGAGAGAAGGAGAGGGTAGAGGAGAGGAGGTAGAGGAGAGAAGGAGAGGGTAGAGGAGAGAAGGAGAGGGTAGAGGAGAGGAGGTAGAGGAGAGAAGGAGAGGGTAGAGGAGAGAAGGAGAGGGTAGAGGAGAGGAGGTAGAGGAGAGAAGGAGAGGGTAGAGGAGAGAAGGAGAGGGTAGAGGAGAGGAGGTAGAGGAGAGAAGGAGAGGGTAGAGGAGAGAAGGAGAGGGTAGAGGAGAGGAGGTAGAGGAGAGAAGGAGAGGGTAGAGGAGAGAAGGAGAGGGTAGAGGAGAGGAGGTAGAGGAGAGAAGGAGAGGGTAGAGGAGAGAAGGAGAGGGTAGAGGAGAGGGTAGAGGAGAGAAGGAGAGGGTAGAGGAGAGAAGGAGAGGGTAGAGGAGAGGAGGAGAGGAGGTAGAGGAGAGGAGGTAGAGGAGAGGAGGAGAGGGTAGAGGAGAGGAGGAGAGGGTAGAGGAGAGAAGGAGAGGGTAGAGGAGAGAAGGAGAGGGTAGAGGAGAGAAGGAGAGGGTAGAGGAGAGAGGGTAGAGGAGAGAAGGAGAGGGTAGAGGAGAGAAGGAGAGGGTAGAGGAGAGGGGGAGAGGGTAGAGGAGAGGAGGAGAGGGTAGAGGAGAGAAGGAGAGGGTAGAGGAGAGAGGGTAGAGGAGAGGGGGAGAGGGTAGAGGAGAGAAGGAGAGGGTAGAGGAGAGAGGGTAGAGGAGAGAAGGAGAGGGTAGAGGAGAGAAGGAGAGGAGAGAAGGAGAGAAGGAGAGGGTAGAGGAGAGGGGAGAGGGTAGAGGAGAGGAGGAGAGGGTAGAGGAGAGAAGGAGAGGGTAGAGGAGAGAAGGAGAGGGTAGAGGAGAGAGGGTAGAGGAGAGAAGGAGAGGGTAGAGGAGAGAGGGTAGAGGAGAGGGTAGAGGAGAGAGGGTAGAGGAGAGAAGGAGAGGGTAGAGGAGAGAAGGAGAGGGTAGAGGAGAGAAGGAGAGGAGAGAAGGAGAGGGTAGAGGAGAGAAGGAGAGGGTAGAGGAGAGAAGGAGAGGGTAGAGGAGAGAAGGAGAGGGTAGAGGGGAGAGGGTAGAGGAGAGGAGAGGAGGAGAGGAGAGGAGGTAGAGGAGAGGAGGTAGAGGAGAGAGGAGAGGCTCGAGGAGCGGTCGAGGAGAGGCGCGGAGCGGAGGACGAGGTCTCGGTTCTCGTGACTCTGCGCGGTAGCGCGCGCGCTCGCTGGTACGGCGCGCCGGAGAGCGGTAGAGCGGAGCGTCGAGTCTCTTGACTCTTCTCTCCGGCGCTTACGCGGCCTCGGTACGCGAGCGGAGGAGAGGTCGAGACTCGGGCGCGTCTGGAGCGGCTGCTGGTCGCGGGCTCTGCTCGTGACGGCGGTCGGTCGTCTTCGCTTCGCCTCTCTTACTCCCTTCGCTTTACTCTTCTCTCCTTTCTCTTTACTCTCGGCGTCTACTCTTCGTCTGCGTGAGCGAGCGTCGCTTACTCTTCGCTCGCGTTCTCGCTCCTTCTCTTGACTCTTCTCTTCCTCTCTGTCTCTTCGCTCCTTCTCTTGACTCTTCTCTCCTTCGCTTTACTCTTCTCTCCTTCTCTTTAGCTTCTCTCTGCTCTGTACTCTTCGCTTCTTCTCTGTACTCTTCTCTCCTGCTGACGCTGCGGTACGAGGAGCGCTCTTACTCTTCGCTGCTTCTCTTTACTCTTCTCTCCTGTCGCGGACGCCGTCCTGCCTTACCGGCTCTTCTGCTCTTTACCTCTCGCTCGGCTCTTGACGCTTCTGCTGTCGCGGCTGAGAAGGCGAGGGTAGAGGAGGAGGCTCGGAGAGGCTCTAGCTCGCCGCTCTTTACTCGTGCTCTCCGTCTCGGACGCTCTGCTCCTCGCTGCGCTGCTGACTCGCGCTCCTCGCTGTACACTCGCCCCGCCGCCCTACACGCACCAGCCCCCGCCCTCTCTCCATTCTAACTTAATATTTCATGAGGCCCCTATCTCCTGCTCCCGCGCCCTGTAGTCTATGGCCCAATGATGGCCCATCCAATCATACTCCACTGCCCCCCAGCTGACCATTGTCTCACCAGATGTCAGGAAGTTCCAGAGGAAAGTGTTTAGCATATTTATATACAACTATTTGCCAACTTCAGACAGTTAGTTACCCCTGAGGTTCCCTTTCTTCATGCCGATGTGGGCGGAGCCGGGTGGAACAACCGCCTACAACCTGCTCCGAGGTCAGACGGGGCTCCCTGCAGGCCTGAGGGCTGGGGGAAGAATTAAGCCATCTCGGGTTTGAATCCTGACCACATTCCTGGAGTGACTTGACATATTGAGCTCTGTGAATGGAAATAAAACGTTATAATTAGGAAGAGCCCAACGGGACATGGCTTTATCATTCAATTCCAGGTTTAGTTACTGAAGAGTTGTTAGAATAAAAACTAGAGAGGGTACAATTTCTGGGGAAATTGTAGGGTGTGCTTGCTTGCGTCGGTTGCACAGGGGTCCGTTTTTGAATGACATTTTTACAACTGATATATCTGTATATTTTATATTAAAATGCATACTTATTATTTATAAACATTACATAGATTTAAAAGCATTTTTTTGGTGCTGCTCATTTACAACTGAAAATACGAGTGAAGTGTAGAATTAAATATGATGTCTTCTCATTTCCCCTGCAAGAGGTAGCCTCATAGCTGAATCAAAACGAATAAATTTGGCAGACCGGTGTAAAAATGGACCTAATCTCTATGACTTAAATGTCCTTTTAAGTTTTCCCTTCTCGTGATATTTTCAGGCATTTAGCCTACTCATATTGCATTCATTCATTAATAAAGAACCCCCTTTGAAGATTATTCTACGACGTTACCGGCAGTAGAAGATGGAATCGCGATTCAAACAGTACCATCTGCTAACTGAAAATATGCCCCCAAAAACGTAAATAAGCTTGACATTTATTTAGTGGAAAATCGCTCATTCATAAAAAGCTCACTGGTAGCGATCATTGTCAGTAACAACGCAAAATGCGATATAGCCCTGTGTGGAGAAGCTGCCCGGTAAATTCTACTACTACAGTACAGTACTAGACTACTGCGGTGTTCGTCTTGGTAGTGATTGCGTTGGTTGAATTGGATTTAACGTTCCGTTGTACGGTTTAGGCTGAAATTAATTATTTTCATGAACAGATTGACAAAGTTTAGGCTGTGGCAATGAAGTTCAGGTTAGTAGTTAGACTTTA
>NW_026911208.1:0-3000 GCF_963692335.1 Osmerus eperlanus | reverse complement strand
GCACATTCTAATGTTGGTCACGTGTCGGCCTCTCTCGGACCTCTTGATTGGTGGAGACATCCTGCTTTGATGTAGGAGGTGAAAGAGCAGCATGAACGGCAGGCCTGGCCTTCACACTAACAGACGGGCTAATTTCCTCGTCCTGCCTGCATCTGGATAACTCTGCCCACTCCGTCAGAAGTCGTTTACTCACTTTCCCCTGCCCTGCCTGGGAGGGAGGGAGGGAGGGAGGGAGGGAGGGAGGGAGAGAAAGATAGTGAGAGAGAGAGAGAGGGATGAAGATAGAGAGAAGGAGATAGAGGGAGAGAGAGGGATGGAGATAGAGAGAGGGAGAGAGAGGGATGGAGATGGAGAGAGGGAGAGAGAGGGGAAGTGATAGAGGGGAACATCGAGGTGAGAAAAGGAGAGGTGGATAGTGAGAAGAGGGAGGGTTGGAAAGAGAGATACTGGAAGTAGAGAGAGAGGGAAAGGGGGAAATAGAGGCAACAAAAAAATAGCACACAAAAAATGATAAGGAGAGAGGGAGAGAAACAGAGAGAGAGAGAGGGAGAGAGAGAGTTTTGCAGGGGCCGTCTTTACAGCCTACTCTAATGGGGTTGATCGCTCGGCGCCAGCCTCCACACTCCAATCAGTATTCATTGGACGAAGACCCCCATCACTGCGATCATCGCGCAGAGCAGATGAGGTCGCTAGGTCCCCGTGTTTTAACGGCTTGGTGACGGAGCGTAGATTGGGGACGGAGCGTGTGCCGGCCTGAGGTAATTGTTTGGAAACGGCGGTGATATTTTGAACAGTGCTTTGATACTGTCTGAGGATGACCCTTGCTTATTCACCGACTGCCGGCGACTGCTGCCGCCACCATGAACGGCTCATGCCCAGCTGAGATGAAGCCCTCACAAGTCCTGGCCATGCCTCAGTTAGCAGTGCAGCAAGTGGGAAACGGTAAGCTGGAGGTGACCTCTTATGGAAGGTTACGACAGGTTAAAGCAAACCTTCTTCTGGTTAACGGATCATGGAGAACGCTCACCAGCGGTCAGGACGCCGATGTGTCCGACTAGAGCCCCCATCACCTGTCTGCTCAGGTCGTTAACCCCTGACGCCCCCCCCCCCCCCCCCCCCAGCACACACACCTCCTGTCACCTCATTACCTGTTAGACCTATTACATCACCTGGATGGGCCGCGAGCATCATGGGCTAAATGAGTGAGAATCTTCCTAGAGGAGCGTGTATAATCCCCGGACCTCTGTCCTATATCTGACAGTCCATTAAACTCTGCTGTAGCAACACCGTCCCTGCGCCCAGCCCAAGCCCTCTGTCCAGGGTCGACGGGACCCAGCCAGCCAGCACTAACTACTCTCCTGATTGCCAGGTAGGGAACTTTAATAGATTTTCTTAGAGAACGAGGCATGATCCTCTCCCTCACAGTTCCTCAAATGATCATTGCTATCATCACAAGTGGAGAGCTGGGTGATTAGGCCAGACTTGTCCTGTTAGGCTGGTCTTAATAACCTTGTTCTGGCAGACCTGTCCTTTTGTTCTCGACTGGTTCTGTTCCTCCAGGCTCCATCTGTTATTCCAAAGTTTCTGCTTTTCTTTATTTGCAGGATTTGTTTGTATAAAAAAGAATAGAACGTTTCGTAAATGAATTGACAAGCTGTGTCAAGCCTGTCTGGTCATTCTACCCTTGTGTCACATGTGTCTTTTATGACCTGTTCTGTTAGTCTGGTTCCTGTAGTCGGGTTCTGTCAGACAGATTCTGTCAATCTGGTTCTGTAAACCCACCAGATGATGTCAGATGCAGATGACAATCAAAAGATTTTGTCTTTCTGTCGTGAGTGTGACCTGTGAGAGTCACCCAGCAACCAGCGATGAATTATGCAGGCGACGTTGCCAAATATCCTTGTCAGCTTCCCCCGGATTGTTCCCGAAATGCTTCTGCCCGTGAAACGGAATCGACAGCTTTGCGTCAAAGTCTCTCTGAAACGATCAGCACACGACGAGAGGAAGAAAACCCTGTTGACAAGATGACATCATGTGACCCTCTGATGTGGAACCGAGGCAGAGGAAGTCACATGGGGTGGTTCCTGCTCATGAAATATTCACAGGCGTTGTTCTACCACTCTAACCCTGGGGGAGCTGGGGGAATACTCCACTGCCAATCACATTGCTGCTCTAGCTGATGTAAAGCACCAGCTGTAAAGTATGTTTATGAGCACTTAGACTGCTCCCTGTCTGCCGTCCTCGGAAACAGCCATGGCACGCACACACACTCGCACACACACTCGCACATACATACTCATACACAATCAAAGGCCCACACACACGTACATACGCACACTTACACGAACAATCACAAGTACACATGCATCTCCATAAATCCCTATTCCAGATGAGGAGAGAGGGCAGGCCCAGTCTCACCAGACAGGTACAGACACTGCCTGGGGCAATGTTACCTGGAGCAACTCATGAGGACCAATGGAACAATTTGTACAGCTACAAACTAAAAGAAAAACATCCTGACAGCTTCACTGCATCGCCATGACCTCTACTGTACAGGCTGATTTTATCCTTCTGGATTCCCTGTCAGTAAAAGATTAAGTTTGAGTTTATTTTCATGTGCACATTAACAGTTGGCTTGATTTTCGTGTTTCCCCAACTGTGGACACAAAGACGGATGATTTAGAAATCCCAGTGAACGATCTTTCAACGATCTCTCATTCTTATTTCCCTGTTACAACATCGCTATATTATTGTGGAAGCTTTTACTTGGACAGGAATTGTATATCTACAATACTAGTGATAATCATTCTCAAAATTTTTATAGCAAGAAGTGTTCTTTTTTATCTTTTCTGAGGGCCTTCAAGTGATTTGATTGGAGGGGAAAAAATACAATATTATATCAAGTTGTGGTTTTCAGTGTGTTTCTGTTAGTTTTCTGACAGGTGACACTGTCTTGTTTCAGGTGTTTCCGAATAATGTCCTTGTTACCATTACCCAACA
>NW_026911207.1:12500-16849 GCF_963692335.1 Osmerus eperlanus | reverse complement strand
CCCCCTCCTCCCCCCCTCCTCACCCAGTCCCAGCTCCATATCTCCTCCCCCCTCCTCACCCAGTCCCAGCTCCATATCTCCTCCCCCCTCCTCACCCCCTCCTCACCCAGTCCCAGCTCCATATCTCCTCCCCCCTCCTCACCCAGTCCCAGCTCCATATCTCCTCCCCCCTCCTCACCCCCTCCTCACCCAGTCCCAGCTCCATATCTCCTCCCCCCTCCTCACCCCCTCCTCACCCAGTCCCAGCTCCATATCTCCTCCCCCCTCCTCACCCAGTCCCAGTTCCATATCTCCTCCCCCCTCCTCACCCAGTCCCAGCTCCATATCTCCTCCCCCCTCCTCACCCCCTCCTCACCCAGTCCCAGCTCCATATCTCCAGGCTGCAGGCTGAAGGAAGGCAAACAACCAGGAACACTGCAGGGAGACAGGCTCACTCCCAGAGTACCTACACACACACACACACAGGCACACACACAGGCACACACACACAGGCACACACACACAGAGGAGTTATAATGTGTGTCCTAGTTAAGGGCATTCAGAATGACTGACACGATGGAACACCTACCAATCCCCTTCATCGCCTCCGTCACCTTGGAGACGATCTCAGTCAATGGAGACCCTTCTTCAGCAAGAGCTCCAGCAAGCTAGGAGAGAGAGAGGAGAGAGAGAAGGAGAGAGAGAGGAGAGGGAGAAGGAGAGAGAGAAGGAGAGAGAGAAGGAGAGAGAGAGTGTCTTGACCAGACCCTCAGATCAGCACCAGAACCCCAGGAAGGTTCTGAAACCTACAGAACATTCCAGGACCTTCCGACGGGTTTTAGAACCACAGGCCCAACCCCTGACCCCTGACCTTGTGGACGAACACGGTCCCGCACAGGCCCCGCCT
The DNA here is from genome assembly GCF_963692335.1 of Osmerus eperlanus. Classification (NCBI taxonomy): domain Eukaryota; kingdom Metazoa; phylum Chordata; class Actinopteri; order Osmeriformes; family Osmeridae; genus Osmerus; species Osmerus eperlanus. Next base: position 15,963 of record NW_026911207.1, on the reverse strand, counting down.
CCCCGTCTTGCCGGGGCGATCGAAGGCACAGTCGTCGGCGACGATCACCATGTCGACAGCCACGCCACGGTTACGGGCCTGCTCGGCGGCCAATCCGAAATTGAGACGGTCGCCGGTGTAGTTCTTGACCAATAGGAGCACAGCTGCTGCTCCGGCTTGGTGGAGGGACAAGATGGCTGCCAGGACACTGCCGGGGGGGGGGGAGGCAAACACCCCCCCTGCTACCGCTGCTGACAGCATGCCCTGCCCCAGGTACCCTGGAGGGAGGAGGGGGGAGGAAGGAAGAGGGGAGAGGGGGAGGAGAGGGTGAGAGGGAGGGGGGAGGAAGAGGACAGGGAGGGAGAGGGGAGAGGGGGAGGAGAGGGAGGGAGGGGGGGTTATCAGATGGAGGAAGAGAGGAGAGAGAGGAAGACAGGCAAAGAGAGTGACAGATAAAGGATGAGCGGGAAAGAGAGATGAGAGGCAACTGTCCTCCGGGTGTAAACACACACTCCAGTCTCCTACCTGCGTGAGCTGGCTCGTGCCCAGACCCGCCTCCAGACAGCAGCGCTACTTTCCCGCTCAGCGCCGCGAGGTCGGAGCGCAGCGCAACGCGGTGTCCACGCAGAAGGGACAGACCGCCGCTGCTACCGACGATGCCTTCGAGCGCCTCGTCAACGCACCGCTCCACGCTGTTCAACAGCTTGGGGCGCGGCTGGGGGGAGAGAGTGGCGTCAGCTTGCTTTCATATCGTCTAATCTAACGGACTGTTTTTTCACAAAAGTTTCAAAATGTTTCATGGTACCATGATGGACAAAGTTTTCCTCTCAAAACAAAGTGACTAGAGAGCCAGGGAGGTGAAGGCGGCAGGATTCTGCACATTTCAGGGTCCAAACAGGCTTAAAGGCAGGGCTGGACTGGGACAAAATAATGGCCCTGGCAGTTTTGCTCAGACCGGCCCACCTCAATCGGTCGGACTCTGAGCCACTGCATCTGACACAAGACACAGAGGGGTGGAGCCTGTCAAGAGATGTGATTGGGCCAGCCCGGTGTCAGTATGGAAAATGAACCAATGGGCCGCTGTCCCTGCTTTATGGGCCGGTCGTTGGTCAATTTTAAATGTATTAAAAAAAGAAAATTACAATTAAAATAAATAATCATATATCGGCCACAAGTGCGCCGGCCCACCGGCACCGGGCGTTTGCCCGGTATGCCAAATTACCAGTCCAGGCCTGCTTCAAGGTGACGCTTCTCATTTATTTCTTTGAGTTTAGGTATTAAAGTCATTTGTAACTAAAATAAGCTATTTGTAACGAGTACGGGTTCAGTGGAAAGCTTTGGTCTTGCTCCTCTTTGACAGTTTCTTAACGGTTTATCTAAACCTCTAATACATAATCCCACACAGAGGGTTGTCTTCTGATCAATAAAACGGACTATAATCTGTAGTCAAACTGCAGGTTAACCCTCGTGCTGCCTTCGGGTCACATGACCCAAAGGTTCACAACGAACCATCGTTGTGTTTACCCAATTTCACCCAATACAAAAACAAATAAAAATAATTTTCTTTTAACCATTGCAATGTGGGGGGTCTGAGACAGCCCGACAGTTAAAAGAAAATGCTTCACTTTGTTTTTGTATGAGGTAAATTTGTCGCAATACGACAGTGGGTCACAATGACTGATGGGTCAGAATGACCCGAAGATAACACAAGGGTTAAACCAGCAGCCTTGCTCGCTGCGAGACAAAGTTCAAACCCTTTGTTTATCACGACTAAATCATTACGCTGTTGCAAGCGTCCCCGGAACATTAATATCTGTCCAGTGGTGGATTATTATTTTAATTTTTTGATCAGACTAGACTAGACTATTAATGTAGTCTACCTTGTCCATGCTGGTCATAGTGCTGTTATCTTCCGTGACGTGAGACAGTGTGCGCGCACGTTGTGGGAGCGTTTACGCGCCGGGCGAGCTCCCCCCTGTCGCTGCCATAGAGTTCTGGATTACGTCACTCTTCATGTTACCTTAAATTAATGAACGAATTATTATCTAAAATGTATTACAATTTTTTAGTTTTGCAAAAAGGTTAGTTGGTTCTTCAGGGTGAAACTGAAACAGATCATAGTGGACTGTTAACGAAGAGTTGGAACTGGAAAAGAGTTTGTGGTGCAGAAACTATAATGTTGTAACAGCGCCATCTAGTGGACATCGAGCCCGTCGATGATTAATGAGTTGATCCTGTTTGAAGAGTTTAAAATAACTTTTTTTGACTCCCCAAAAACAACAATATGAAATCATGGTGGTTATTCTGTAACCGAACCCGTTTGTCTGTGTTTCCGTTACAATAAAATAACATTTATCAGCCAGGCTCAAAGACAAGGGTGTAGGAGACGAGAGGGTTTTGTGTAGCCGACGGAAGGAGCGTAGCTTCGGTGCGTAGCTTGAAGCTTCTCCAGTTCAGACAGCAGTGTATGGAAGATGGCGAGTGTAGAGATAGCCGCGGAGCACGAGAGAATCCTCCGAGAGATAGAGAGCACGGACACCAACTGCATCGGGCCCACACTCCGGTAAGACACGGTTTTACAGTTAGAGATAGTTTGGCATTTGTCCGTGATGACCGAGGACACTAAACTGTTGTGTTGCCAGAAACGGCTGAAACAAAATTCTAATCTGGAGCTATAGATTGGGGCCCTATGATTTTTACGCCGGCGTTCGCCAGCAAATTTTGGAAGGTCTATTCACCAGCACAACACCTTTTATTGATGAATTAAATGCCCGAATATTGTACTAAATCCATTGTTGGGACAGGGTAGTGTAAGATGTAAACAAAAAGCCGATATACAGCTAACTCCGCCCACGCAGTCAAACGCCGGTGGACCGCGGGTTTCAAAACACTCCGCGGTTTGTCATCACTCTTCATAGCTTGTCAAAACTTGACACCGCCGACACTACCAAACTTGTTAGTGCTAACTGCAGCTAGCTCGCCAAAGTTAGTTACGTATACATCTTTTTCGGAAGCAATTCCTACAGATTTTCTTGTTACTCCAATGTAAACGACTGGCCACATTACAGAATGGTGTGATGTTAAACAGATGCTTTCGATGGTCAAAAAACTTGATCTAGCTAACACTAGACTAGTTAGCTGACAGTCAGATGTTATTTGGCGCTGGTTCGAGCTAAGGTCCGGATGATACACTGAAAACAGTCAGTTAGCTACATTATGCCAATTAATGTATTAATGTAGGCTCTCTCTGCTCCAAAGTTTGGACTTGCCAGGTTAGCTAACCCGGATACTCTTGCCAAGACTCTTGAATTGAACGGTTGAGTTCCTCAATTTTATTAGAACAGGGCAACGTTGAGAACTTGAGAGTTGTGTTATTGCGTCTTGCTGTTCAGATTCAGCGGTTAAGAGAACGTCTTCTCACTTTCCCCCGTTAGCGGTTTAGTTCACTGTCGGTAGCTCTGGTCAGTGAACTTCAAAGTCTAGT
>NW_026911207.1:5000-7500 GCF_963692335.1 Osmerus eperlanus | reverse complement strand
TGTGTGTGTGTGTGCGTGTGTGTGTGTGTGTGTGTGCGTGTGCGTGTGTAGCTGATGTCTCCGGCGCCCCCTGCAGGTACTACCCTGCCCTGCGCACGCTGGAGCAGCTACAGGTCACATGTCTCCCGAGGGCAGGGAGGTTCCGCTTCTGCTCCATCATGGCCGACAACATCCCCAGACTCCGCCTTCACACCCGTGACACGGCCATGACTCAGCTCAACGACTTCCTGGAGAACCTCCGGAGACACGCCCACAAGATAGGGGAGGCGGCCATGAAGCAGGTGGCTGGGACACGCACACGCACACACACTCACACACACTCACACACACACACACACTCACACACACTCACACGCACACACACACACATACTCACACGCACTCACGCATATATACTAGGGGTGGAACGGTATATGTATTCGTACCGAACCGTACGGTACGGGCGTCACGGTTCGGTGCATGAATTTCCACGGAGAATACACGGTATAAAAATAAATAAAACTTGCGTGCAAATTAATTTATGTAATGCGGAACTACTGTTAGATACTCGTGTTCTTTAGGGACATCTAATCTGTAGCTCTGAAGCTCTGATTGGCGCCGCCGTGAGTCAGATAGAGGACCCGCCGGCCTTTTTAAGTTTCCCATTCAGTTACAGTAGTACAGGCGAGAGAGTGGTGGATAAGACGAGCACTGTGTGTCGGCGTTGTTCAGCAGTTGTGGGCAGTGACGTGGTCTGGGTAGGCAAGGTATAGGCACTGCCTACCCTGGCAAAATTCAAACGTAAACATTTTTATTAAATCATTTTATTTAATAATCTTGTATTTGTATTTTTACAGTTTATTCTTGTGATTTATATATGCAATGCAGGTGTGCCAATCACTGGAACGAGACAAAAACAAACTGTCCAACTTCTCCTCCCTACAGTGCTTAACCAGCCTTTACACATACAAATAGGGCCAAAAAAAATCACTGACGCAATCGGAATTTACATGTCATCTTCAATGCGCCGTATACACTCGTAGAGGAACCTGGTTTGTTTTGCTTTTTCCTCCGTTGTACCGAACTCGTACCGAACCGTGATGTCTGAACCGCGGTATGAACCGAACCGTGACTTCAGTGTGCCGTTCCACCCTTAATATATACACTCACACACACACACACATATATACACTCACACACACGCATATATACACTCACACACACGCATATATACACTCACACACACGCATATATACACTCACACACACGCATATATACACTCACACACACGCATATATACACTCACACACACACATATATATATATACACTCACACACACACACACACACATATATACACTCACACACACGCATATATACACTCACACACACGCATATATACACACACACACACACATATATATACACTCACACACACACACACACATATATATACACTCACACACACACACATATATATATACACTCACACACACGCATATAAGGTTGTCAGATCCTCAGGAATGACCTGCTGGGGTGGGAGGAGCCATTTAGTCACAGACAGAAGGCTCATGGGAGATGTAGTCCTAGCCTGCTAAGGATTATGGTGTGGGTAGTTTGACGAGTAAGAATGCAGTCTTCAAAACCCAGAGAAGTTGAACTTCTGTCCTGTAGGGGGCAGCAGGTAGCTGTGTCCTGTGCTCACTATTAAACTACTATACTGGTACTAATACTGTACTAATACTACACTGACTACTAAATACTACATTTACATTTAGTCATTTTAGCAGACGCTCTTATCCAGAGCGACTTACAGTAAGTACAGGGACATTCCCCCCGAGGCAAGTAGGGTGAAGTGCCTTGCCCAAGGACACAACGTCATTTGACACGGCCGGGAATCGAACTGGCAACCTTCTGATTACTAGCCCGCTTCCCTAACCGCTCAGCCACCTGACTCCCACGCTATCTACCTCTCTCTCTACTCCCTCCTCTCTTCTCTATCTCTCTCTCTTTTTCCTCTGTCTCTACCTCACTCCATCTTCTCTATATCTCTCTCCCCCTCTCTACTCTCCTTTCTCTCTCCCTCCATCTCCCTTGTCCTCTCTCTCCATCTTCTCTCTCCTCTCTCTCTCTCTATCCATCTCCCCTCTCCTCTCTCCATCTCCCCTCTCCTCTCTCTCCATCTCTCTCTCTCTCTCTCTCTCTCTCTCTCTCTCTCTCTCTCTCTCTCTCTCTCTCTCTCACTCTGTTCCCTCTCTTCTGCTTGCTGAAACTGATCTGGAATCTTGGCCGACTCTGAGCTGTACTCTATAACGTGTGTGTGTGTGTGTGCTCGTGTTCAGAGTCTAAACCTCTGTTTAAACTGCAGAAACCTACTCACATGATAACTTGAAGAATGATTCTGCATTCCATCTCCTACAGTTAATTCTGGGTGGAAGAAGTTGAGGCACACACACACACACACACACACACACACACACACACACACACACACACACACAGAGGCTGTCTCTGGTAGACA
>NW_026911207.1:0-2500 GCF_963692335.1 Osmerus eperlanus | reverse complement strand
CTCCTCTCTCCTCCTCCCTCCTCCTCCCTCCTTTCTCTTCTCCTCCACTTCAGCCTGGCTCTCGGTCTCTTGTGGTGTTCAAGAGGGGCGGATGACGGAGAGAGGGGAGGGAGGGGGGGAAGGGGAGGGAGGGGGTTTTTGAGTGTAATTGGTGGGTTCTTGTGTGCGTAGATTGGTGCGTAGTTACTTATTTACCTGTGTGTGTGTGTCAGGCCCAGTTGCAGCGGTCGTTGGACAGCTCCATCTCAATTCCAGCAGAGAGCAGCGATTGGTGGAGCCAGGAGGAAGGAGGGCGGGGACTGAGCTTGACGGACAGGGCAGCACTCCAATCTCAGAGCAGGACTCGGGCATCCTGGACGTGGAGGAGGAGGAAGATGTGAGACACGCACACACACACACACACACGTACATACACACACACACACACACACGTACACACACACACAGCACCCCCCCTCCTCCTCTCCTCCTTCCTGTGGCAGTCTGAGACAGGGTTCACCTTCTCCCTGACCTCTGCCAGCCTCTGTTGCCATGGAAGACTACGACCCCCCCTCTACCCCCTTCTAAGAAAGGCTTGACCTTGGCCGCTGGGGTCACAACCTGGTTACCGACGGCAACCAGTCCCAGCCTCTCCCTCTTGGGACCATTCCGTGTGTGTGTGTTTGTGTGTAGTGTGTGTGTTGTGGTTGTCCCCTGGTAGTGCTTATGAAGGTCTGCGCGTCAGTGGTTGTCATTCGTTATGGTCAGGAGATGAAAGCTGCCAATTGTTTTTAAAAGTTTAAGGACACTTCCACGTGTGTGTGTGTGTGTGTGTGTTTCACCTTCTCACAAAGTTCACCAGTTCACGGTGTGTCTGTCATCCTCTCTGTCTGTCTCTGTCTCTGTCTCTCTCTGTCTTTCTGTCTCTCTCTCTCTCTGTCTCTCTCTCTGTCTCTCTCTCTCTGTCTCTCTCTTTGTCTCTCTCTCTCTCAGGTTCCTGAAGCTCAGGAGTTGGTAGATTTCTCCCCAGTCTACTGCTGCTTCCACATCTACTCTGTACTGGTGAGTCCTCCTCTCCTTCTCCTCTCCTCCTCCCCTCCTCCTCCCCTCCTCCCCTCCCTCTCTTCTCCCCTCCTCCCCTCCTCCTCTCCTCCTCCCCTCTCCTCTCCTCCTCTCCTTCTCCTCTCCTCCTCCCCTCCTCCTCTCCTCCTCCCCTCCTCCTCTTCTCCCCTCCTCCTCTCCTCCTCTCCTCCCTCTCCTCCTCCCCTCCTCTCCTCCTCCTCTCCTCCTCCTCTCCCCTCTCCTCCCCCTCCCTCCTCCTCCTCCCCTCCCCTCCTACCTCTCCTCCTCCTCCTCCTCCTCCTCCTCCCCTCCTCCCTCCTCCTCCTTCTCCCTCTCCTCCTCCTCTCCTCCTCCCTCTCCTCTTCTCCCCTCCTCCTCTCCTCCTCTCCTCCTCCCCTCCTCTCCTCCTCCTCTCCCCCTCCTCTCCTCCTCCCCTCCCCTCCTCCCCTCCTCTCCTCCTCCTCTCCCCCTCCTCTCCTCCTCCCCTCCCCTCCTCCTCATCCTCCTCTCCTCCTCCCCTCTCTCCTCCTCCTTCTCCTCCTCTCCCCCTCCTCTCCCCCTCCTCCCCTCCTCCCCTCTCCTCTCCTCCTCCTCTCCCCCCTCCTCCCCTCCTCCCCTCCTCCTCTTCTCCTCCCCTCCCCTCCTCCCCCCTCCTCCTCTCCTCTCCTCCACTCTCCTATATGGTTTACAGTACTCTTGGATCTCTGTGTTTACATAGCACTGTCTAGACCTGGGAATATTACACACACACATGCTTCGGTGCTTACTGTTTACTTGAGGGATGAGAGAGGAACTCGGAGAGAGGAGAGAGGAGGGAGGATGATGATGTAAGATAAAGGCTCTGGCTCCAGCCTGGCTTCCTTCCAACCTAGGCCTGTGTGTGGTGTGTGTGTGTGCGTGTGTGTGTGCGTGTGCGCGCGCGTGTGTGTGTGAGAGAGAGTGTTTCTCATAGCATGGGGTGTGACTGGGTCATGACTGGGTCAGTAGCAAGTCTAAGGTCTGGAGTGTGTGTGTGTGTGTGTCGGAAGCTCCAGGACTTAGCTGTCGAGGGACAGGAAGTGCATGAACGCTGACAGGAAGGAGAAAGAGGAGGGAGGGAGGGGAGGGAGGGAGGGAGAGAGAGAAGGAGAGGAGGGAGGAGGGGGAGGCGAGGGAGTGGGAGGGAGGGAGAGGCGATGGGGGGATGAGGAGGAGGGGGATCGATTGTTCCGTGAAGGTGTTGAAAAGCCTAACCCCTTCACCTCCTGGTCAATCACTCTTCTCTCTCTCTGTCCCTTTGTCCCTAAGAGGTGTGTGTGTGTACCAGGGTGAAGGCCACTGTCACCTCACACTTGCAGACACACACTTTGTGAACCTCATTTATTTGTTATATTTCCTGGATGAGGTTTCCAATCAAGACCCTATCCCTCCCCTCCTCTGCTCCTCTCTCCTCTCATCCTCTCCCCTCCTCTCGCTCTCT
>NW_026911206.1:2500-12196 GCF_963692335.1 Osmerus eperlanus | reverse complement strand
AAACTATTTTAAATGTATCTAGAACTAAATACACGATCTCAGCAGATGCACAGTTGTAATACTATATCTTAATGTATTATTTATTGTGTGTCCAGGGTGAAAATCTAATCAAGGAAGCTAATATTTGTCACGGTTAGAGGACCAGTCATCAACCAAGCCCTCTTAAAGCACTCTGAATTATTAAAGAAGACCAAAATGTCATTTGAATAATGTAGTAGCTAGCAGTAACTCAGTCTGACAGTGGAGGATTCTGGGTCATGACCAGGGGAGTCCCATTGTTACGTCACAGATGTACAGTAGAGTCTCCATCTCCCTTCCATGCAAGGCCTTATGGTGCATCATAAAGGACAACTTTTTACTAAAACATTAAAACAAGTAGTAGTAATAACTACTAGTAACTAGTATATGTCAGATGACATACTTCTTTACTTGAACTTGAGTGAAAAGTGTAGTCAGTACTTTAAGTCTTTTTAAACATGACTATCTGTACTTCTACTTCAGTGAATGATGTGTACCTTTGCCATCTGTATTCAGTGCATGTGACAAATATACCCCACAGACTTTGACTTCAGTAGGCTTTTTCATTGAGACATGTAAATATGTTCACCTTAATATGCTGACTGGTAGCTCTCTACCTACCCTAATGGTTGATCAAATATATATTTGTTTTTTATGCTTTTATGATTTAGATAAGGGAGGGACTTTTTCCATTTTTATTTTTAGTTTCTAGGGATACCATGCAAAAAAGAGATGAACCCTGAGATATGTAATCAATACTGATTCACTGGAGGCTAAGGTGCAGCTAAATATGATTTACCGTCAGTGCAAGCCAGGTTTGTGGAGAACCAGCCACGCCTTCCTTCTGACATATCATACGCACAGAAAGGAAGCACCTATGAAAGCACAGGAAAGAGAGGGGGGAAAATATGCTGTGTGTGTGTGTCATTGACAGCAGATCAGTAAACACACAGAATATAACCTGGGGTGTATCTTCAAGCAGGGTGTGTGTGTTAGTGTGTGTGTTAGTGTGTATACGTTTGTGTGTTAGTGTGTGCGTGTTTCCCACAGTGTTCCTGTACTGTGTTTTTGCCCACTCCTACGGTCCCCTAGAATGGGTCCACCTGTCCTTCACACAGTCTGACACTGAGGGAGCAGATGGACACTTACACGCACACATACCTACACACACGCACATGCACACACACAGTAAACAAACCCACGCAGGCACGTAAAATCCCCCTGAGCCCTGCTGTTGGCCCTCTGCTGTTGTTGATTTGTTATAGTAAACCTTTCTACAAAGTCACGGCCTGTAATTCCATCATATTAAACTACTGGTCAATAGAGCAGCTGTGACAGTAATGCAAACCCCTCAGAGAAAGATAACGGTCAGCAGGACCAGGACCGTGCGATCCATACCCAGGTAATACCGGAGGGCCGAATGTGCCGCCCGAATTTTAATCTAAAATCGAACCCGTGCAGATTGCTCCGTTGTCCAGGTGGGGGGGTAAGGGGGGTGGGGTTGGTGGGGTTGGTGGGTGGGGGGGGTGGGGGGGGGATCAGCAGCGTAGCGTCAGAGTCTGGGCAGGGAGGTGTCAGATCCAGGGCAGGGAGGGGTCAGGTCCAGGGCCGACGCTTGTGTTTCTCGTCCTCAAGTGTTTCTTACACTCAGGGGCCGAGGCAGGGAGAAAGGAGAGACTGTGTCAGGTCCAGAGCAGACAGACGGAGCCTCTATCCTGAACTCCAGAGCAGCTGCCCTCCAAGAGGCACTTGGCCGGGGCGCTGGCCGGCCGGCCGGCTCTGTGTCTCTGGCTGCTACCATGTCTGCTGACGAAACAGTAACCCCATCCTCCGATGTGAGATGCATCGTCTGGGCCTCTGGGCATCGTCTCCCTTCTCTCCACTCTGAAAGTCCGTTTGTCACTCAGGTTGGGCCGGAAGGATCTCTGTGTAGGTGGTATTCGGGAAGCACATCAAATGTGGTATTTCTTAAAGTCGTTAGAACTGCCTTAGGAGGTGCTTTCTGGCAGGGAAGGCTGTTTTCTGGGGTTTGAATGGATTTCTGTTTGCGTCAAGGCAGGATAGATCTGATATCTTCACCGAAGAGCACATGAATAATGAATGCTCCACTCACTTTGTGTTTGACCTTGTGTGAGCCGCCTGTCTCTTTAATGGCAAAATACCAGCCAGGGTGTGTTGGGGGATATCACTACACTATCAGTGATCACTGATCAGTCCTGGGGCCTCTCAGATAGGAGTTAACTAGTGACAGGATGCACAGATAAAGAAACACACTGACCGGTAAATACAAAATTCCGGTGAATGTTAAAAAAATTAAACAGGAAAAACCTGAATCTCACATATGCAAACTGAGTCATAACTCTTTGTCTGACACACAGCACGAGGTGCTACATGAAGTAAGGGAGTCAGGTGGCTGAGCGGTTAGAGAATCAGGGGGAATGTCCCTGTACTTACTGTAAGTTGCTCTGGATAAGAGCATCTGCTAAATGACTAAATGTAAATGTAAGTATGATCATGTGACATACATATTTCACGATTTCATCCAAAGCAATGTACATAGGGTAAGATTCCTCCCTGCAATCTCTTGCTTAGTGCTTGCACTAAGCTTTACCTCACAACTAGTGTTATTGGACAATCTCCTCTCGTATTCGGGTCATCGTCAGTCAGTGTCCCAACTCCCAGATCCTGGCCTTGGGTGCCAAGACAGATTACATGATAAATTGTTAATCAGTTTTGAATATTTAATTCAATTATTATGCTTTTGAAGCTATCTCAGTCAAAGGCATTGTCAAGCACACAGCATGATACCACAGATCACACACCACTGTTAGGGTGCAGAAAACAGTGCTGTGGGACGCTCTACATATATGACCTTTCGGTTCTGTATCACCCTGTACAGCACAGTCACTAAGCACTCCTTTACTTAACATCTCAGGAGAACGTAAAGATTTTATCCTGCCACCAGGTTACTCACAAAAGCAGCATTATATATGTATGTCACCTCATTCCATCTCATAACTTCATGCCTGCAACCTTAGATAGTTCTTATTTGCATAGTTAGGGAAGGTAATATGACCTAATGGAAAGATAAAGGTTGCATACAGCAGACTGAGGCTAGCTGGTTTTCTGTTCTCTCACATCCGTTCTTTTCACTGGTTGTTTCAGGACACAGCTGTTTTGTGACCCAGTGTGACCCCTGGTGTACGTATCAGATTTATAAAAAGAATCTGTCTTTCCTCCTCTGTGACATCATGCAGACACCAGCTAAAAATGTGTGCTGAAAATGTGGCTTAGAGCGAGAGAGGAGGAAAGGAAGGGAGGGAGGGAGGGAGGGAGGGAGGGAGGGAGAGAAAAAGGGAGGAGAGAGTTAGAAAAGTGGTGCTGGGAGGAGAGAGAGAGAGAGGGCGAGTTGGGAGGAGAGAGAGAGAGAGGGCAAGTTGGGAGGATAGAGAGAGGACATCTTGGGAGGAGAGAGAGAGAGGGTGAGTTGGGAGGAGAGAGAGAGAGGGCGAGTTGGGAGGAGAGAGAGAGAGGGCGAGTTGGGAGGAGAGAGAGAGGGCGAGTTTGGAGGAGAGAGAGAGAGGGCGAGTTGGGAGGAGAGAGAGAGGGCGAGTTGGGAGGAGAGAGAGAGGGCGAGTTGGGAGGAGAGAGAGAGAGAGAGGGCGAGTTGGGAGGAGAGAGAGAGGGCATCTTGGGAGGAGAGAGAGAGAGGGCGAGTTGGGAGTAGAGAGAGAGAGAGAGGGCGAGTTGGGAGGAGAGCGAGAGGGTGTGTTGAGAAAACAGAGAGAGATTTACCCATCACACTGGATGTGTGACCAGTCTGCAGTGAGAATATGCTAACACCTTGAGCAGGGTGCTAACAGGAGACAGACCACACGTCCCCTTCACACTGGTTTTCTGGTGATGTACTGCACACACAGGGACACATAGGGACACATAGGGACACACAGAGACACAAAGGGACACACAGAGACACACAGGGACACACAGGGACACACAGGGACACAGGGACACACAGGGACACAAAGAGACACAAATGGAGACACAGAGACACACAGGGACACACAGGGACACAGGGACACACAGGGACACAAAGAGACACACAGGGACATACAGGGACACACAGAGACACACAGGGAAACACAGGGACACAAAGAGACACACAGGGAAACTCAGGGACATACAGGGAAACACAGGGACACACATAGACACAGGGACATACAGGGAAACACAGGGACACACATAGACACAGGGACATACAGGGACACACAGAGACATACCGGGACACACAGTGACATAGAAAGGCACACCAGGATAAGAATTGTTCACACATTGATTTTCATGTTGGAGACAGAATTCTACACAAAAATATACACTAACCACACATCAAAACACCAACCAATTACGACACCAACCAATACAGTGTGTGACGTGACTTACTGTAAGAGTACATGTTTAATTGAAGGCACTCATAATACTGTATAATGATGAATAAAACAGCAAGTTATTATTCTGCTGCTGTGTCCTACGATGTCCAAACATTTACATTTCTTTAATAACTGGTAGATTATCTATTCCAGTATAGTGCTGAATACCCAGTAATTCTCTGACAACACAGTCAGGCTTATTGCTTACTTACTCACGATATGATTGCAGGTATGGCTTTTTCTTTCATCTTTTGGTAGTATTGTGGTTTTGTATGGATTTTAGTATTGTTTTATTGTGTTCTATTTACCTATGTCCAGCCATGCACTGTCATTGCACATACATTCATTTTGAATAGAATAAATACTAAAGTTACACGATACCCTGTATTGCTAAAATTAAGTATTCAGCCGACAACACATACAATATGTTTTCCACAAGGGGTTCCATATCTCCTAAAACATCCTCAGTTTCATTCTTCGTTTCTTCCCCCCCCCCCCAGACGTAATATGTAACATGTGCACCAATCAGGTGCCTGGTTTGGCACCGCATCGAAACATGATTCAACTCACTCCGTGCCCGACGCTAAAGTCACATCTCATATCTGTTGAGAGCATTCACTGCAATTAATATAAGATGCATAATTACAGCATGTGAATTTTACATGATCAACACACATATAGATTCTTGAAGCCGTGCTTTCGGCACGCTCACTAATCCATGCAACACAGCCGACAGCCACATGTTAACGAGATAAAGCGTCACAGTTTTGAGGGCAGAGATGTGCAAAGATCTGTTGGTTTAAAGCCATACTTCACTGCTCAGACAGCATTGAGTATACTTACATACTTATGGTTAACCCAACACCCACCCCTGACTGTGTGCATAGAAGTGATGGAGTGTACAGTGATGGTATGGATAGTGATGCATGTGATAAATAGTGATGGGACGTCTAGTGATGAATAGTGATGGGATGTCTAGTGATAAATAGTGATGGGATGTCTAGTGATAAATAGTGATGGGACGTCTAGTGATGAATAGTGATGGGATGTCTAGTGATAAATAGTGATGGGATGTCTAGTGATAAATAGTGATGGGATGTTTAGTGATGGATAGTGATGCTTATAATAAATAGTTTTGATATGTCTAGTGATGGATATTAATGGTTTAGTTATGGATAGTGATAGTACATTTAGTGATGACTGTGAAGATTTGTGACAGCATTTATAGTTATGGTATGTATAGTGATGGATAGTGATTGTCTGTATTGTGATGGATAGTGATGGTAATGGATAGGGATGTCAGTGTAGTGATGGATAGGGATGGTGATTGTATGTATTCTGTTTTCCTTGACCGACCAGATAACCCTAACCCTAACCCTTGACCGACCAGATAATATTGTATTCATAGTAATTGTATTGTATTCTAAAAGGAACATCCAGCATCAAGTATCTTAGGAGTGCAAACATTGTAAAAAAAAAAAGTATAGTAAAGTCATTGTGAATTATTATTAAATAATGTTACTTTGTGCCTCTTAAAAGTGTTTTTTTTTTTTTACTACTTGGTGATGATTCTATCAGATGCAGAGTGCCATGTAGGAATGTGTGTTGTGCAGTGGAGTCGTACAAGCACCATACAGAGTTTACTGATATATATTGAGCAGTATCTTCCTCACCTCCCTCCCTCCCACAGTGTCCTGTACACGGGCACATGATGCCACCGTCTCTCCCTTTGTCCGGAGTACGGTGAAAGTGCAGACTAAGGTGAAAATTTAGCATGTGTATGATGTTAACTTTTTAGTTGTATCTACATATGTGACTTGTGGCTGCATAGTCAATGGGAATATATTTAGCATAAAGAACAGAACTAAATAACTTTGCTACATTACACTGGTTATACTGAGAAAATAAATATTTTTTTTTCTGCTGGTTACAGCTCTGCTAGGAACAGCCCACTCAGCCCTCCTGTTTAAGTTAACATAAAATGGAATTATAGTCACTATGTTGTCTTAATTGCACTTTGACACGTCCACATGCATATCAGTTGGGCAGACGACCACCAATTGCTGCTTTAAAGTTAAGTTTGAAATGCAATTATTATAACACTGTTTTTACACGTACGAATGATGCTGCGTATAAAATCATACCAATTAACATCGATGTGACTGACAGATATGTTCGGAGGTTTGACGGAGGCGGTCCTATCCCGCCCCTGGCTGTCCTGAGGCCTGGAGGATCAGTTCACAACGCTCTTCTCGTTCTGCCAGGTCCCGTTGCTCTTGTTGAGAGACGGGGTGCTGCCATACTTGTTGGCTGAGTCGACCGACTTCTGCGCGTCTTCAGTGGCGATATCCATCACCTGCTTCTCCTCCTGCTCTGTCTCCCGGTGGTAGAAGTAGTTAAAGTTGGAGACGATGACGGGAACAGGCAGGGCGATGGTCAGGACCCCGGCGATGGCGCACAGAGTGCCCACCATCTTGCCCCCCATGGTGATGGGGCACATGTCGCCGTAGCCGACTGTCGTCATGGTCACCACGGCCCACCAGAATCCGTCGGGGATGCTGACGAACTGGGTCTGCGGTTCGTCGACCTCTGCGAAGTAGATGGCACTGGAGAACAGGATCACCCCTATGAAGAGGAAGAAGATGAGCAGGCCCAGCTCTCTCATGCTGGCTTTCAGGGTCTGACCCAGAATCTGAAGCCCCTTGGAGTGGCGGGAGAGTTTGAAGATACGGAAGACTCTCACCAGACGGATGATCCGCAGGATGGCCAGCGACATGTTCTGGCCGGAGTTGATGTCGTCGTCCGGAGTGGTCGCCAGCTCCGTCACCAGGGTTACGAAGTAAGGAAAAATGGAGACGATGTCGATGATGTTCATGATGTTGTTGAAGAAATCCCTCTTGCTGGGGCAGACCACGAAGCGAACCCCCAGCTCGAAGCAGAACCAGATGATGCAGATGGTCTCCACGATGAAGAAGGGGTCGGTGATGTAGGCCAGCACGCTTTTCTGGACGGCGCTGGGAGGCAGCAGGGACATGTTGGAGCCCTGGGCCGGGATCGGGAAGTAGTCTGGCTCGTCGCGGAACTCTGGCAGAGTCTCCAGGCAGAAGATGAAGATGGAGATGACGATGACGAACACGGACACTAAGGCCACGGTGCGGGCAGCGCTGGAGCTCTCGGGGTACTCAAACAGGAGCCAGAACTGACGATGAAGCTCGTTGGTGGGCAAAGGCACCTCGGGCTCTTTGACGAAACCCTCGTCCTCGCGGAACTGCTCCATGGCCTCATGTCCCAACTCGTAGAAAACAATCTCGTTTACGAAAACATCCAAGGGGACGTTGGCCGGTCGTCTGAGTTTACCCCCAGACTGGTAGAAGTAGAGGATTCCGTCGAAGCTGGGCCGGTTCCGGTCGAAGAAATACTCGTTCCTCATCGGGTCAAAGTACCGCATCCGTTTCATCGGATCTCCAAGCAAAGTGTCTGGAAATTGAGTCAGGGTGCTCATCTGTGTCTCATACTTCATCCCAGACACGTTGATGAGAACCTTGTGGTTGGGAGGGTTTACCACGCGCTGTTTCTCAAACAGGTCCTCGTTGTCGGCACATTCCTTCAGCCGGCTGAAGACACTGTCGGTGGGCGAAGTCTCGCTGTTGATCAACAGCTTCAGGTTGGAGATCAGACTGCCACAGCTGGAGTGGCCCTTGTTGCTGACCGTGGGCGGGGTCGAGGGCGAGGTCTCTGGGCCCCTGCGACCTCTGCTGGGGGACTGTTGGGGGGTCGCGAGGCGGTTGGTGGCCAGGTTCTGGTCCGGGGCCTCGGATGTGGGCGTGGTGGGGTAACCCGAGTCACTGGGGTCTCCCATGTGGATGCCAACGTCATCCATGTTCTCAAAGTTAACCAGCGGTACCTCCATCACCTCTTCTGGCAGCTGCAGTCAAGGTTCAGGTCCTGGTGCTTGTCCTGGCCCCAGTCCTGGTCCTGGTTCTGGATCCAGTCCTGGTCCTGGTCCTGGTCGTTAGGCCGGTGTGGAGAGAGGGAAAGGAGAAGTTGCCACAGCCAGCGTTGCTCTGGAGATCCCGTGAGGGCTTCTTCTGTGCTGGTGTGCATCCAGACCGGCGTGGATCCAACCAGGTATCCTGACTCAGTCCTTTCCTGGTAACCTGAAAATAGAGAATGACTAGTTGTGTCAGATTACACTGAATTCTGCAGTCAGTGTCTCTCTGTCATTGAGGGCAGGCAGGCAAGATATTTGCTTAACCCTTGTGTTATCTTCGGGTCATTCTGACCCATCAGCCGTGTGACCCACCGTCGTATTGCGACAAATTTACCTCATACAAAAACAAAGTGAAGCATTTTCTTTTAACCGTTGGGCTGTCTCAGACCCCCCACATTGCAAAGGTTGAAATAAATTTTTTTTAGTTTTTGTATTGGGTAAAACTGGGTAAACACAATGATGGTTCGTTATGAACCTTTGGGTCATGTGACCCGAAGGCAGCACAAGGGTTAAGTTTCTGTTGAAATTAGCAGGTTGAGGTGATAAGTGATACAAAAACAAATCCTCACTAGAACAGAGTTATTCTAGGCTAGTTAGGCTTTGAATCTTTCCCCTCTTTCACGCCACGCAGAACCTGTACAACCTTTATTCTTTCTACTGCGGACGTCGACGGTACATTGACACTTCAGATCTGGACTGATCTCAGTGCTGGTAAAAATGTGGTTGTTAAGTGGTTGTTAATCTTTCCACTTGTCTGCTTTAGACAGGTAACTATATCCCGACAGGCGCCTCCTGCAAACTCTGTCTTTACTTGACACCAAGGGCCCAAGAAGCTCTGAGAGAGAATCTCTTGGACCCGTGTCAACTCACGTTGCAGTCTTTGGCAGGTAGCACACAGTTCCTCCATATTCAATTGATCTGAATGAAACGTGAGTTCATATTCATTCATCGTGTCCTGAGCCAAGGACATTGTGGGTAAAAATAGTTTAATCGATTGCGCGTTTAGGGGGCGGAGGGTACAAGAATTTATAGAAGAATATGAATTAAGTGAGTATAAACAATAAGGTTCATCAATGTCTGACGGCCAGGCTGTAAAACAAACTTTCTCTATTCAGCATGCAGACATCAGATATTCTTATAACTATCAGAATCACTATCGGTTATGGTTCATGTTTCCTTACATCAAGGATTATTTCGGTTTACATAATGTTTTCAAGCTGTTCCTAAGACAAGCTACAATGCAAAATATGCACAAACAAC